>NC_074666.1:70341669-70420899 GCF_029448725.1 Salvelinus fontinalis | reverse complement strand
AGGAACTTTGATCGTATTAAAAGGGCAGGGGAGACTAGCCCATAGAGGCTGCATTTAGTCAATTCAGCAACAAATGCTTACTACGAGGCAGTGTTGCTGATGAAATAATGCAACACCCCCTAGTGGACAAAAGGCTTACAGCACCTGGTATTCCCAGGCGGTCTCCCATCCAAGTACTAACCAGGCCCGACCCTGCTTAGCTTCCGAGATCAGACGAGATCGGGCGTATTTTTTTTTTTTTTTTTTTTTTTATTATAAAAAATGTCAAAGTAATTTACAACCAAATCACATAACCACCAACAATCCTTCAACCAATTTCACTCCCTGTACATCAGAAACAAAACCAATTTTCCAAAACACCAACAACCCATATTACAAAAAAAACAAAATCAACAATACATTACAACAAATAAAACATAATTACACCATCCTTATTCACTAATCAACTTAAAATACATAATCTAATAAACATTATGCATACACCATTTCAGAAGTTAACCCTAAATCCCCCTCCTCCCTCCTCCATAGACACCAAAGTACTCCCCTTTATAAACATACTTTCAAATTTCTCTAGTTTTGCATTATACATTAATTCCACCTGCTTTCTTAAACCTGCTTTAAAGATTACCCAAACATTTACCTTTTTCCCTTCAAAATGTTTCATATTCCTTCTACAGTAAATTGCATACCTCACAAAACTCAAAACAAGATTCAACAGGTACACATTCACACCCAAACATTTCCCCACTACTCCAAATAATATTAATCTATCCCATTCAAAACTTTCTATAAACTCTTTTCTCCAGTGCCTCCACAACAAAAGTTTTACTTTATTGAAAAAATCTGTCAGACATGGACATTCAACAAATAAATGCATCAAAGACTCTGGCTTCATCATACACACATCACATTCCCGCCGTACATCGCGGTTTATCTGATGTAAAATAATATTTGTGTATATACGATTATGCCGTAACATAAAATCCATGTTCTCACAATTTCGTTTATTCCCAAACAAAACCAAATTCTCCCACATCAAAGAAACATCCAAATCAATAAACATTTTTCTCCACATCCTCTCAGCCGCAGGCCTCACACACACAGACTTCAACATACACTTGTACATTCTTTTCTGTGTTACTTTTGATAATAATTGTTTCCCCAATCCTTTACCCACATAGAGACTTGGCATCACATACAAGTCCTCATATTCCCCCTCCCCATTTATCACTTTTATCCACTCACCCGGAATGCATAATTTAATTCTTTCGTATATCTTTAATATTACATTTCTCTCCACTGTATCATCAAACTCCCACACAGTATCTAGAATTGCCTGCCCCCTTAAAAAACCAGGTATTACCTCATAAAGAAAATCTTTTACTAATATTAACCCCGCCTTCATAAACAATTTGTTGTACAACACCTTCCCACCACTCTCTATTTTTGGATTCAAAAACACAGGTTGATTAAATATGTTGTCCTTATTTGTACATGTGTACTCAACCTGAGGAAGAAATTCCCCCCATGCCAAGAACACCTCCTTATAGAACTCAGGCAAACCCTCCAACATATCCTTCTTCCATGACATCAATAATCCACTTTCTTCACAACCCCCACTTCTGTACAAAAAATATTTAAAGAACCTTTTCCATCCATAATCTACCTCCCCATATAAGTATTTTTGCACAGTTTTTATTCTCATTGCTTTTCTCTTCACATCCAAATCCACCAATTTCAACCCCCCATCCTTTAAATCCGAGATAAGAGTTGCCCTTGCAATCCTAGTCCCCTTTCCCTCCCATAGGAATTCTGTAACCAAACCATTGAATTCTTTTAACACCCATTGTGGCATATCCAACGAACCTAAAACATAGATACATTTGGATGCCACCAATGAATTGATCACCACCACTTTCCCCCTCAAAAACAGTTTTCTTGCTTTCCAATAGGATAGAGTATGTTTTATTTTATTCAAAACCCCAGTCCATGTCTCATCTCTCGTCCCTTCTTTATCCACCCCCAAAACCACCCCTAAAGTCTTTATATAACCTTCAGCCTTTTTGAAAGGGAATCCACAGTCCACTTTTTCATCTATCCCCACATACATTATTTCAGATTTTTCAACATTAAGTTTTGCCCCTGATGCCTTGCCATATACCTCAAAACACTCCATTACATTCTTCACACTTTCAACATCTATCACAGTACATGTAGTATCATCCGCATATTGCTGTATAACACTCTCCCCCCCATCCGGTATCCGTATACCTCTAATTAATTTGTTTGCCTTAATCATTGCTGCAAACGGCTCCACCGATAAACTATAAAGAGCAGCTGATAACGGACATCCCTGCCTAACAGATCTCTCCAGAGGAAAAGAATCTGTTAAAATCCCATTACATTTTACTCTGCTCCTTGCAGATCCATTCAGTAATCTAATCCAACCTATCATTCTTTCACCAAAACCAAATTTCCCAAGTGTACGCAATAAAAAGGAATGATCAACTCTATCAAAAGCCTTATTTAGATCCAAACTCATCACAAACCCCCCTTCCTCCCCCATATGCTTTATCACATCCCTTATTGTTCCCACTGTGTCAGAAATATCCCTCCCTGGTACACTATATCCTTGTGTCTCTGCTATTACTCCTCCCATAACTTTCTTAACTCTATTAGCTAAGACCTTGGCTAAGATCTTATAATCACAATTTAAAAGTGTCAACGGTCGATAATTATCCAAATTTACACGACTCCCTTTATTTTTATACAGTATGGTTAAAACTCCTGTGGCCAGCGAATCTGGCACCACTTGAGTCTTTTCAATATATTCATACAGTTTTTTTTAAAGTGGAGCCAACAAATCTGCAAAAGCTTTATAAAATTCCGCAGTTAGGCCATCAGACCCCGGACTCCTATTGCTATTAGCAGCTAATATGGCCTCCTTAATATCAGTTAGACTCATATCTTCATCACACATGTTTTTTTCCCCTTCTGTTAACTTAGTATCCACATGATCAAGCACCTTATCCATACATGAATCATTAACCTCTTCTTTTTTAAATAAACATTCATAATATCTCTCGACCGAATCCAGAATCTCCACCAAATCATTAACCTGTCTAGGATGAGCGTGCCGCTAGCGGCACACCCCGCCCCCCCCCACTGAAAAACCAGTGCCGCGAAATTCAAAAAAAATATTTTTTTAAAATATTTAACTTTCACACATTAAAGTCCAATACAGCTAATGAAAGACACAGATCTTGTGAATCCAGTCAACATGTCCGATTTTTAAAATGTTTTACAGGGAAGACACAATATGTAAAGATGTACATCTATTACCTAAAAACACATTAGCATAATCCACCATCTTTTATTTGTCCACCAACACCAGTAGCTATCACCAATTCGGCTAAACTAAGATATTTATAGCCCCTAACCAACAAAAAAACTCATCAGATGACAGTCTGATAACATATTTATGGTATGGGATAGGTTTTGTTAGAAAAAAGTGCATATTTCAGGTAGATGGCATAGGTTACAATTGCACCCACCGTCTCAAATGGACTAGAATAATTACAATGAGCAACGTGTTTACCTAACTACTAATCATCAAACATTTCGTAAAAATACACAGCATACACTAATCGAAAGACACAGATCCTGTGAATACAGACAATATTTCAGATTTTCTAAGTGTCTTACAGCGAAAACACAATAAATCGTTATATTAGCATAGCACATAGCACATAGCAGCCCAGCATTGATTCTAGCCAAAGTGGGCGATAACGTCAACATCGCCAAAAATATATTAATTTTTTCACTAACCTTCTCAGAATTCTTCAGATGACACTCCTGTAACATCATATTACACAATCCATATAGAGTTTGATCGAAAATGTTTATATTTAGCCACCACTATCATGGTTAGACAATGTGAAATGTAGCTCAGCTGGTCAGAAAATGTCCTTGCGCCACTTAGACAGTGATCTACTCTTATACATAAATACTCATAAACGTGACTAAAAAATATAGGGTGGACAGGGATTGATAGACAATTTAATTCTTAATACAATTGCGGAATTACATTTTTTAATTTATCCTTACTTTTCAATACAGTTTGCGCCAAGCGAAGCTACGTCAAAAAACATGGCGTCCTAAGCCACTAACATTTTTCGACAGAAACACGATTTATCATAATAAAAATGTCCTACTTTGAGCTGTTCTTCCATCAGTATCTTGGGCAAAGGATCCTTTCTTGGGAGTAATTGTCTTTTGGTGGAAAGCTGTCCTCTTGCCATGTGGAAATGCCAACTGCGTTCGGGATGAACTGAAAAGCGTGCCCAGCTATTCACAGCGTTTCAAAAATAAATGTCCCAAAATCGCACTAAACGGATATAAATTGCTATAAAACGCTTTAAATTAACTACCTTATGATGTTTTTAACTCCTATAACGAGTAAAAAGATGACCGGAGAAATATAACAGGCTAAACTAACGCTTGGAACAGGAGCGGGTCGGTGTCCTCCACGCGCGTTACGCACCAAGAAAAGACTTGCTAGCTACAGGGTTTTTTAATTTATAGTGCCTGTGAACGCGCAATCGACCCCATTGAAATCGTCATCACGTAAAGGCATCCAGGGGAAGACGTAAGCAGTGTCCGTATAGTCATAGCAATAACAGTGCCCTTTTAACTGACTCCAGAAAAGTGGCCAAAATTTCTGAAATCTGACTCCATGTCAGGGAAATTGCTGTAGAATGGGCTCTGTTCCACTTAGAGACAAAATTTCAACTCCTATAGAAACTATAGACTGTTTTCTATCCAATAATAATAATAATATGCATATTGTACGATCAAGGATTTTGTGGGAAGCCGTTTCAAAAATTACACGATTAGCATAAATAGTCACAACAGCGCCCCCATCCTCAACAGGTTTTCCCCTTTATCATTAATTAACTCCGTAATATAAATCTTCTCTTGCCTTCTTTTTTCTAAATTCAAGAAAAATGAAGTACACCTTTCCCCCTCTATCGCATATTGCACTCTACTCCTTACAATCGCCGCATAACATTTCTTCTTCTCATATTCATCAAGTGCATCCTTAGCCAGTAAATAATCCTCCACCCCATGATCTTCATCCTTTTCTATACACTCAAGTTCATGTTGAACCTTCTTACGTAGCTCCCTCTCCTTCTTTTTCAAAAAAGAATTCCTCTTAACTGCATATTTTATAGTCAATTCCTTACATTTGATTTTCAGCTCCTCCCACCACAACCCCATATTCTCCTCCATTAACTGCTGTCTTTTGGCTTTCCCAATACATTCTGATATCATCTCAATATAATTTTCCTCCTCTAGCAAGCTATTATTTAAACACCACAACCCACCAGATTTAGTAGGTGTCCTTACTCCGCAAGAAAATACCAACGCAGCATGATCACTAAAAGTTGTAAAAACATACTTAATATCTTTTATAAAATCCCTTAACCCTTCATTTACTAAAACCAAATCTATTCGCGTCTGTTTCAATTCCCCTAAAACCACCTGCCTTCTAGAAATACCTCTCTTGTTCGGATTCTCATCCCTCCATATATCAATCAAACTGTTATCAAACATAATCTTCCTTAAGACCCCCCTAGAAACGTCATTTCTAAAGATAGCTCCTCTTTTCATATCTAGTCTATTCATTTTAACATTAAAATCCCCTACTAAAATACAGTTACCCTTGCACCATTTCCCTAAT
The DNA here is from genome assembly GCF_029448725.1 of Salvelinus fontinalis. Taxonomy (NCBI): domain Eukaryota; kingdom Metazoa; phylum Chordata; class Actinopteri; order Salmoniformes; family Salmonidae; genus Salvelinus; species Salvelinus fontinalis. The sequence continues at coordinate 70,415,156 of NC_074666.1, read as the reverse complement.
CCTAAAAATAAATTCTTTCGCTCTATCTCATTATTCGGCGCATAAATATTTATAATCCTAAAAACCCTATTCATATATTCAAAATCCAAAATTAAAATCCTCCCATTATTATCATTATATATCTTCTTCACATTTTCTACTACATCCTTCCTTAATAAAATTGCAACCCCACTTGAATTTCCCCTGCCATTGTTTACATAAATAAAATCCCTCCATATTTTTTTTACTTCTGAAACACATACATTATCCCAGTGCGTCTCTTGAATACATAAAATATCTGAATTCTTCATTTGTACTATTCTATTAAATTTTCCCATTGTTCTCAAACCATTTGCATTTATTGACATTATATTTACCATTCTAATAAATAAGAAAATAAGAAAATATAATTTCATTATCCTCTACCTGTTATCCAGTTTCCTTCCTCTTCCACCCTTTCTCTCCCCCTCTTCCCCCCGCTTTCCTCTTTCTGTATCCTTCCCTCGTTCTTTCAATCTTTTCCCCATCATCCGTGTCCGATATCTCCTCCAAGACCATGTTATCCAGCCAACTCAACTTCTTGACACCCACATCCGTTGTGCTCCCCGTGTTCATCTCCGTCTCTGGTATTGTCATCGTTGTGCTCCCCGTGTTCATCTCCGTCTCATGTGTAGCCGTCGTTGTCGTTTCTGTTATTGTCATCAAACTCGAACCCCTCTCCATTTCTTCACCCCCCGAGGTACTTGTTAGTGCTGTGCTTTCCCCCAAAACCTGTGAGTCCCCCGTGCTTCCCCCCAATCCACTCCCCCCCTCCTCCTGAAAACTCCCTCTTCTTATTTCCGAATCCATACTGCTCCCAATTTCATTCATCTTCTGGTCCTTCTTCTCCCTTCTTTCCTCCGTCTCTCCACTCTCCACCACATCCTCTCCTCCATCTTCTTCTCCTTCTTGCGACAATACAACTGCTTCCTCGAACAGTGCTTGACTCCCCTCTTCAGCCATAACCTCTCCACAGTTGCACTCCGCCAATCTCTTTCTGCATCCACCACAGAAATTCCTTTCCTTCTCTCCGACACATTCTCTCGCATAGTGGCCTTGATTGCCACACTTGAAACACTTAAATTCAGGGCAATCTTTAACTATGTGCCCGGGTTGAATACACAAACGACACACTCTGACCTGTTTGTCATGAATTACCCTGAAGTATTCTGCTCCCTCCAGCGTCTCAATTCTTGTGGAATATGGCAATGATGTTACTTTTTCTGTGAACTTGACCTTGCAAAATCGTGTCCCGTCAACCACCTCCGTTCCTGGCCAAACTCTCCTCCTTATCTCCGAGACGGCCGTTACGCCCCAGCTACTCAGCTTGCCCATTATCACACCATCTTCTACGTATACTGGGAGATTCATGAAAGACACCACCAATTCTTTCACATTCACATCTCTCGCCAGAATCCTGGTGTCCCTTATCCGTAGTCCATCCATTAGACGTTCTTTTCCTCTTTCGTTTCTCATCGTAATTTCATACTTCTTCTCACCTTTCATTCGGCATCCCACCACCTCTCCACACACCTCCTTAATTGCTCGTAGTAGTTCCATTGTCGTCACCTTGTCTTCTCCTTCCAACTCAATTGCCACCGTGTATTCTTTGCCATATTTCATTCCTTCTTTATCTTCATTTTTCTTCCGTTGCGCATTTTCGTTGTCCTTGTCCATTCCGTTTGTCGTTTCCATGTTGTCCGTCATAGCAATTCAAAAAATGAATCCGAAAAAAACTCTCCCCCAAGCAGCAAAACTGCAAGGGGGGAAGACTAACCAAACTTAAAAGTATTCAAATGCAAGAACAAAAAAATTATTTTTCGAAATCCAAATAATTAACAAAAATAGCTCTCGAGCAAACACTTACTCACAGCTCAAACACTCGCACCTGTCGTCACTTCTCCAATCAGGATGGGCGTATTCAGGCTGGTATGGCCGTAAGCGAAGGGCAAACTCTTGGTACACCACATAAAGTCATGCATTTCGCAACATGATGTTTCCACAAAATGTCAACAATGTTTTGCTACAAACAAATGTTTCTACCTTTCAATTGGTCCACAAAGTGTCTTTCTCAACTGACTTGAAAGATCTCCATAAGCACGGGCAATCGACTCAAGTCATCCTCAAGCCTGGCGCCAAGCAACGGTTTGTCATTAAACAAGCGATCAGGGGAGAGCGCGGACGCAGTCCCCCACTACCATAAATTATGCAATCGAGATTTCCACATTTGGGAAATTCGCAGGGGTCAGCACAGCCGGAGTGCAATGGCTGAGCCTCGCCCTGGGTGAACCGCCTTCTTGATCACAGTATCTCCCTTGCCAGGTAAGTATGAGTTACACACATCGGTGGAGGGCAAGTCTCTCCAGTGACAACATTTTCGGCTGAAGGTAACCACTTTGTGTTCTGATCATACCACATCACATCGACCTGCGTTAAATGCCGTTTAGGAATGCACTTGCAGACAGAGTGGTGAAAAAGTAGTTTATTTTGTTTCCTAGATTATATCAGTGAACCACTAGATTCCCATCATGCAACACTGTAAAAAAATCACCAATAGCTTTTGAATATCTTAACCTGTCTTATATCACAAATGTATGCGATATGACGAAATACAATCACATTCAGACACACACACACACACACACACACACAGACAAATGCATGAAACCAATTGATTTATTATCGATAACATCTCACATTCTCTTGTACTTTTGATTTACACCGTTAAAAGAAGGGTTGTAATTCCACCATGGAAAACACAGGGCCATCAGACACCAGTCCAGTTCCACTCCTCACCAGCAGTATTTCCTTTAATCATTTGAACAGGGTGAGGGAGCACAAAGCACACACAAGCTGCATTCAGTAACAATATTCTTATTTGTCTTATAAATAAAAGGCAGATGCTCCCTGGCAGCACAAGGAACTTTGATTGTATTAAAAGGGCATGGGAGACTAGCCCATAGAAGCTGCATTTAGTCAATTCGGCATCAAATGCTTACTACAAGGCAGCGATGCTGATGAAATAATGCAAGAGGACACGCTAGTGGACAAAATGCTTACAGCACCTGGTATTCCCAGGCGGTCTCCCATCCAAGTACTAACCAGGCCTGACCCTGCTTAGCTTCCGAGATCAGACGAGATAGGGCGTATTTTTTTTATTTTTTATCTTTTATTATGAAAAAACACATAATATTTACAACATTCAATCAATAATAAAAAAGGATGAACAATTCATCCTTTTACAAAATCAAAAAATCTAAAATAAATAAAATAAAACCTATTAAAAACACAATCATCCACTAAATCCACTTAATAATGAAATACAAGTTTCCCATTTGACAGAATTTCAATAAAAGTACTCCCCCACACAAACAATTTTTCAAAATTTCCTCCACCGTATCTATATACTATCTCTATATCTCTCTCTAATATGCTCCTAAAAAAACCTTCCACACTCACAATTTTCCCTTCATAATGACCTAAATTCCTTCTTAATCTTATCGCATATCTAGCATGACTTATTACAAAATTCATCAAATTAATATTTAAAACTTTACTTTTCCCATTTAAACCAAAAAGAAACAACCTCCTCCACTCCACCCCAGTAAAAATCTCTTCTCCCCAATGTTTTACTAAAAGCCCTTTTAAAAACTCGTGAAAATCTTTCAACCTACTACATTCAATAAAAAAGTGCATCAAATTTTCCACCCCCGTACCACAAATATCACATTCTCTTTTAATATCCCTATTTATTTGATGCAAAACCACATTTGTAAAAATCCTATTATGTTTCAATTTAAAATCATTGTCTTCACATTCTATAAAATTATATTTTACATTTACATTCTTCCATATTGATTTTACATCCATGTTTGGAAACACCCTAGACCACACTTTCTCCGCAGCAGGACTTTTTATCTCTTTTAAAATACATTTTCTATAAACCATTCTAACTTTTAGACCTGATAAAACATGTTTCTCCCCATTACTTTCATAATATAAAACTGGTAAAGCCCTAGATCTTTTAACCACCTCTTTGTTTATTAAAATCACCCACTCCCCGGGAATACATCCTAATATTTTCTTATACATATTCTCCACAGTAGTTTTACTTATTTCTTCATCTACTTCAACCACATTGTCATATATAGCCTGAAATGGAAGAAACCCAGGAATTACCTCATATGCTATGTCACCTATCTGCCTCATCCCAGCCCTCATAAAATATTTACAAAACAACATCATATTATTGCACTTTATCTTTGGATTTAAAAATATCGGCTGATTTAAAATATTTTCTAAACTGGTACATTCATAATAAATATTTGGTAAAAACCGCCCCCAAGCCTCAAACACTTCTCTGTAAAACAAAGGTATATTACCTAACATTTCCTTCTTCATACTCATCAATAAACCATTGTCCCCCATCCTCCCAACCTCCTGCAAATACTCTTTAAAAAACCTTTTCCACCCATAATCCAATTCACCAAATAAATATTTCCGTACCATTTTTACTCTAATTGCTGTTTTCCTTACACTTAAATCTACCAACTTCAACCCCCCCTCCTCATAACCTGCAATCAAAGTTTTAAAAGCTATTCTCACCCCCTTCCCTTCCCATAAAAAATCAACTACAATTTTATTCATTTCAGATAAAACCCATTCTGGCATATCCAAAACATTCATTACATAAATAAATATTGACATCAACAATGAATTTATGACAATTACTTTCCCTTTTAATTTCAAAGACCTCCCCCTCCACATATTTACCACCTTTCTAACTTTATTTATTACACCACTCCATGTCAAATCCCTAGCTTCCATTTCTTTCACCCCTAAAAACACTCCTAATACCTTAAAATAATCTTTAACCACTTTAAAAGGAAAATTCCCCTCATTAATCTTCCCAATATACATTACTACTGACTTCTCCATGTTAACCTTTGCACCCGATGCTTGTCCATATACTTTAAAACACTCCATCACCCTTTTTACACTACCCTCATCTCTAACTGTTATAGTGGTATCATCTGCGTATTGATGTATCAAACTAAAACCTCCTTGCGGAGTCTCTACACAATTTATAAAATTATCTCTTTTAAGAAATGCTGCTAAAGGTTCTACCGATAAAACGAATAATAAAGCTGATAAAGGACAGCCCTGTCTCACAGATCTCTCAAGAATAAAAGAATCGGTTAAAACCCCATTACATTTCACCCTACTTTTTGCCTTCTTATATAATAATTTTATCCATCCTATTATTCTATTACCAAAACCATATTTATCCATTACCCTAAACATAAAATCATGTTCCACCCTATCAAAAGCTTTATTTAAATCTATGCTTAAAACAATTCCCCCCATCTTATCATGATTCATTTTATTTATCACATCTCTAATTGTATTAATTGTATCCGCAATATCTCTACCAGGCACACTATAATTCTGTGTAGGTGCTATAATATCATTTAAAACTTGCTTCATTCTATTTGCCAGTACCTTAGCTAAAATCTTATAATCCGAATTTAATAAACTAATTGGCCTATAATTCTCCAGTTTTAATTTACTCCCCTTATTTTTATATAAAATCGTTATCAGCCCTGTCACCATAGATTCAGAAATACTATCATTATCCTCCATATATTGATAAACTTCCAATAAAATAGGTGCTAAAAAACTGGCATATATTTTATAAAACTCTGCAATTATTCCATCTACTCCAGGACTCTTATTTACTTGTAAACCCTTAATCGCATCTATAACTTCATTCAATGTTATCTTCCCATCACACATTTGTTTATCCTCTTCCTTAATTTGCACATCCACACTATCCAATATCTCCTTTACACACCCCTCATCCACCTCCCCTTTCTTAAATAAATCCTTATAAAAATTCTGCACTGTTTCTAAAACCTCTACATAATCATTGACAACTTCACCCTTTATATTTTCGATCTCTCTAATATATGTTCTCCTCTGTTTATTCTTCTCTAAACCAAGAAAAAATGAAGTACATTTCTCCCCCTCCAAAACATACTTTGCCTTACTTCTTATAATTGCACCCTTACACTTATCTATTTCATATTTAGTCAATTGTGCTTTTAATTCCAAAAACTTTCCTATATTATAATTAGGTTCACTGTCACACTTCCTCATTTCTTTATCCAATTTAGCCCTCAACTCATTTTCTTCTCTTTTCATCCTACCTCTCTTTTTCCTTGCATATCCTATACTAAAAACTTTTATTTTTTCCTTAACCTTATCCCACCATGAACACTTATCATTCTCTTTCTGCTTATCCTCCATTTCACATGCTATCAAAGATTTAAGTTGTTTCCCATATTCCTCATCTCCCAAATCCCCTGCATTCATACACCATATTCCACCCCCTGTTCTTTCCTTATCTAATCCCACTGAAAATGTTAAACCTGCATGATCACTAAAAGTTGTAAAAACATACTTAATATCTTTCATAAAATTTCTTAAACCTTCTTTTACTAAAACCAGATCTATCCTCGTTTGTTTTAAATCCCCTAAAACCACCTGCCTTCTAGAAAATTCTCTTTTTTCTGGATTTTCCTCTCTCCATATATCAATTATTCCTTTTTCTAACATCATCTTCTTTAAAACCCCCCTAGATACATCATTTCTAAAAATAGCTCCTCTTGTCATATCCAGTCTATCCATTTTAACATTAAAATCTCCAACTACAATACAGTTCCCCTCACACCATTTCCCTATTTCTAAAAATAAATTTTTGCGCTCTATTTCAGTATTAGGCGCATAAATATTTATAATTCTAAAAACCATACTCATATATTCAAAATCTACAATTAAAATCCTCCCATTATTATCATTATATATCTGTTTCACATTATCCACCACATCCTTCCTCAATAAAATAGCAACCCCACTTGAATTCCCTCTGCCATTATTTACATAAATAAAATCCCTCCATATTTTTTTTACTTCTAAAACACATACATTATCCCAGTGCGTCTCTTGAATACATAAAATATCTGAATTCTTCATTTTTACTATTCTATTAAATTTTTCCATTGTCCTCAAACCATTTGCATTTAATGACAATATATTAACCATTCTAATAAATAAAAATAAAAAATATATATATAATTTCATTATCCTCTACCTGTTATCCAGTTTCATTTCCTCTTCCACCCTTTCTCTCCCCCTCTTCCCGCCGCTTTCCTCTTCCTGTATCCTTCCCTTGTTCTTTCAATCTTTTCTCCATCATCCGTATCCGATATATCCTCCAAGTCCATGTTTTCCAGCCAACTCACCCCCTTGACATCCACATCCGTTGTGCTCCCCGTATTCATCTCCGTTTCTTGTATAGTCTTTGTGCTCCCCGTGCTCATCGCCGTCTCTGGTATTGTCATCAACTCCATAACCCCCTCCATTTCTTCACCCCCCGAGCTACTTGTTAGTGCTGTGCTTTCCCCCAAACCCTGTGAGTCCCCCGTGCTTCCCCCCAGTCCACTCCCCCCCTCCTCCTGAAAACTCCCTCTTCTTATTTCTGAGTCCATACTGCTCCCAATTTCATTTATCTTCTGGTCCTTCTTCCTTCTTCCTTCCTCCGTCTCTCCGCCTTCCACCACGTCCTCTCCTCCATCTTCTTCTCCTTCTTGCATCAATACCACTGCTTCCTCGAATAGTGCTTGACTCCCCTCTTCAGCCATAACCTCTCCACAGTTGCACTCCGCCAATCTCTTTCTGCATCTGCCACAAAAATTCCTTTCCTTCTCTCCATCACATTCTCTCGCATAGTGTCCTTGATTTCCACACTTAAAGCACTTAAATTCCGGGCAGTCTTTAACTATGTGCCCTGGTTGAATACACATACGACACACTCTGACCTGTTTGTCATGAATGACTCTGAAATATTCTGCTCCCTCCAACGTCTCAATTCTTGTAGAATAAGGTAATGATGTCACTTTTCCTGTGAACTTGACCTTGCAGAAACGTGTCCCGTCAACCACCTCCGTTCCTGGCCAAACTCTCCTCCTTATCTCCGAGACAGCCTCCACTCCCCAGCTACTCAGCTTGCCCAGTATCACACCATCTTCTACATATACTGGGAGATTCATGAACGACACCACCACTTCCTTCACATTAATATCTCTCGCCAGTATCTTGGTGTCCTTTATCCGTATTCCATCCATTAGCCGTTCTTTTCCTTTTTCATTCCTCATCGTAACTTCATACTTCTTTTCTCCTTTCATTCGGCATCCCACCACCTCTCCACACACCTCCTTAATTGCTCGCAGTAGTTCCATTGTCGTCACTTTGTCTTCTCCTTCCAACTCAATTGCCACCGTGTATTCTTTTCCATATTTCATTCCTTCTTTACCTTCATTTTTCTTCCGTTGCGCATTTTCGTTGTCCTTGTCCATTCCGTTTATCGTTTCCATGTTGTCCGTCATAGCAATTCAAAAAAAAAAAATAATGAATCCGAAAAACAAAAACTCTCCCCCAAGCAGCAAAACTGCAAGGGGGGAAGATTAACCAAACTTAAAAGTATTCAAATGCAAGAACAAAAAAATTATATTTCAAAAACCAATTAATTAACAAAAATAGCTCTCGAGCAAACACTCTCCAGCAAACACTTACTCACAGCTCAAACACTCGCACCTGTCGTCACTTCTCCAATCAGGAAATGCGCATTCAGGCTGGTATGGCCGTAAGCCAATGCACATCTCTTGGTACACCATATAAAGTCAAAGTGAGTCTGATAAACAGACATTGCATTCTCACCAATTAGATAAGCAGCTTGAACTTTGGCTCACTCAAAAAGTGGAAGAAATTACATATACTGTAGCCATCACTTTTTAGCACAGATAGTTGGATGAAATACAAACAAACCTTGCAAACATTTCTAAGCGAGGGCACATATTTCAGCCTTGTGGGAAAAAACGGACAAATACAATGACTTCTGACAAATACATCATCAGCAACAGTTTCCCATGCAGCTATCCTACTAGCCACGATAAATACACAAAAGCTCTGGATGTTGAAAACCTATTGCATTGTTCTGTGCTAAGGAGGAACGCATGTATGGACAATTTCATATTGGAAGCGCATGACACATCATGACCGGGGGGGGGGGTTAGAGTGGCTTCCCAACTATCTCCTGATTGAAGTACCAGCGTGGCATAAATACAATGCTGCATTTCGCAACATAATGTTTCGACAAAATGCCAACAATATTTTACAAACAAATGTTTCCACCTTTCGATTGGTCCACAAAGTCTCCTTCACAACTGACTTCAAAGATCTCCATAAGCACAGTCAGTTGACTCAAGTCATCTTTAAGCCTGCCGCCATGCAACGGTTTATCATTAACAAAGACATCAGGGTAAAGCGCAAACGAGCACTACCATAAATTTTGCAATCGAGATTCACACATTTGGAAAATTCGCAAGGGGTCAGCACAGCCAGAGTGCAATGGCTGAGCCCCACACCGGCTGAACCACCTTCTTGATTACAGTATCTCTTTTGCTTAGTGGAGGAAAAGTCTCTCCAGTGCCAACATTTTCCGCTAACGGTAACCACTTTGTGTTCTGATAATATCATATCACATCGACCTGCGTTAAATGCCGTTTAGGAATGCACTTGCACACAGAGTAGTGAAAAAGTAGTTTATTTTGTTTACTAGATTATATCAGTGAACCACTAGATTCCCATCATGCAACACTGTCGAAAAAATCACCAATTACTTTTTAATATCTTAACCTATCTGATATCACAAATGTTTGCGATATGACGAAATACAATCACATTCAGACACACACACACACACACACAGACAAATGCATGAAACCAATTGATTTATTATCGATAACATCTCAGATTCCCTTGTGCTTTTGATTTACTCCATAAAAGAAGGGTTGTAATTCCAACATGGAAAACACAGGGCCATCAGACACCAGTCCAGTTCCACTCCTCACCAGCATTATTTCCTTTGATCATTTGAACAGGGCGAGGGAGCACAGAGCACACACAAGCTGCATTCAGTAACAATATTCTTATTTGTCTTATAAATAAAAGGCAGTTGCTCCCTGACAACACAAGGAACTTTGATCGTATTAAAAGGGCAGGGGAGACTAGCCCATAGAGGCTGCATTTAGTCAATTCAGCAACAAATGCTTACTACAAGGCAGTGTTGCTGATGAAATAATGCCACACCCCCTAGTGGACAAAAGGCTTACAGCACCTGGTATTCCCAGGCGGTCTCCCATCCAAGTACTAACCAGGCCCGACCCTGCTTAGCTTCCGAGATCGGACGAGATCGGGCGTATTTTTTTTTTTTTTTATCTTTTATTATGAAAAACAATCATTATTTACAACATTCAGTCAATAATAAATAAGGATGAACAATTCACCCTTTTTTCAAAATCTGAAGAAAAAAAAAATTAAAAACAATTAAAATCACAATCCTTCACTAAAACCAATTAATAATTAAATACAAGTTTTCCATTTGACAGAATTTCAATAAAAGTACTCCCCCACACAAACAATTTTTCAAAATTTCCTCCACCGTATCTATATATTATCTCTATATCTTTCTCTAAAATCCTGCTAAAAAAACCTTCCACACTCACAATTTTCCCTTCATAATGACCTAGATTCCTTCTTAATCTTATCGCATATCTAGCATGACTCAGTATAAAATTCACCAAATTAAAATTTAAAACTTTACTTTTCCCACTTAAACCAAAAAGAAACAACCTCCTCCACTCCACCCCAGTAAAAATCTCTTCTCCCCAATGTTTTACTAAAAGCCCCTTTAAAAACTCGTGAAAATCTTTCAACCTACTACATTCAACAAAAAAGTGCATAAAATTTTCCACCCCCGTACCACAAATATCACATTCTCTTTTAACATCCCTATTTATTTGATGCAAAACCACATTTGTAAAAATCCTATTATGTTTCATTTTAAAATCATTGTCTTCACATTCTATAAAATTACATTTTACATTTACATTCTTCCATATTGATTTCACATCCATATTTGGAAACACCCTAGACCACACTTTTTCCGAAGCAGGAACTTTTATCTCTTTTAAAATACATTTTCGATAAACCATTTTAACTTTTAAACCTGATAAATCATGTTTCTCCCCATTACTTTCATAATATAAAACCGGTAAACCCCTAGATCTTTTGACCACCTCTTTATTTATTAAAATCACCCACTCCCCAGGAATACATCCTAATATTTTCTTATACATATTCTCCACAGTAGTTTTACTTATCTCTTCATCTACTTCAACCACATTATCATATATAGCCGGAAATGGAAGAAACCCAGGAATTACCTCATATGCTATGTCACCTATCTGCCTCATCCCAGCCCTCATAAAATATTTACAAAACAACATCATATTATTGTACTTTATCTTTGGATTTAAAAATATCGGCTGATTTAAAATATTTTCTAAAATGGTACATTCATAATAAACATTTGGTAAAAACTGCCCCCAAGCCTCAAACACTTCTCTATAAAACAAAGGTATATTACCTAACATTTCTTTCTTCATACTCATCAATAAACCATTGTCCCCCATCCTCCCAACCTCCTGCAAATACTCTTTAAAAAACCTTTTCCACCCATAATCCAATTCACCAAATAAATATTTCCGTACCATTTTTACTCTAATTGCTGTTTTCCTTACACTTAAATCTACCAACTTCAAACCCCCCTCCTCATAACCTGCAATCAAAGTTTTAAAAGCTATTTTCACCCCCTTCCCATCCCATAAAAAATCAACTACAATTTTATTCATTTCAGATAAAACCCATTCTGGCATATCTAAAACATTCATTACATAAATAAAAATTGACATCAACAATGAATTTATGACAATTACTTTCCCTTTTAATTTCAAAGACCTCCCCCTCCACATATTTACCACCATTCTAACTTTATTTATTACACCACTCCATGTCAAATCCCTAGCTTCCATTTCCTTCACCCCTAAAAACACTCCTAACACCTTAAAATAATCTTTAACCACTTTAAAAGGAAAATTCCCCTCATTAATCTTCCCAATATACATTACTATTGACTTCTCCATGTTAACCTTTGCACCCGATGCTTGTCCATATACTTTAAAACATTCCATCACCCTTTTTACACTACCCTCATCTCGAACTGTTATAGTGGTATCATCTGCGTATTGATGAATTAAACTAAAACCTCCTTGCGGAGTCTGTACACAATTTATAAGATTATCTTTTTTAAGAAATGCTGCTAAGGGTTCTACCGATAAAACAAACAATAATGCTGATAAAGGGCACCCCTGTCTCACAGATCTCTCAAGAATAAAAGAATCAGTTAAAACTCCATTACATTTCACCCTACTTTTTGCCTTCTTATATAATAATTTTATCCATCCTATTATTCTATTACCAAAACCATATTTACCCATTACCCTAAACATAAAATCATGTTCCACCCTATCAAAAGCTTTATTTAAATCTATGCTTAAAACAATTCCCCCCATCTTATCATGATTCATTTTATTTATCACATCTCTAATTGTATTAATTGTGTCAGCAATATCTCTCCCTGGCACACTATAATTCTGTGTAGGTGCTATAATATCATTTAAAACTTGCTTCATTCTATTTGCCAGTATTTTAGCTAAAATCTTATAATCCGAATTTAATAAACTAATTGGCCTATAATTCTCCAGTTTTAATTTGCTCCCCTTATTTTTATATAAAATCGTTATCAGCCCTGTCACCATAGATTCTGAAACACAATTATTCTCCTCCATATATTGATAAACTTCCAATAAAATAGGTGCTAACAAACTGGCATATATTTTATAAAACTCTGCAATTATTCCATCTACTCCAGGACTCTTATTTACTTGTAAACCCTTAATCGCATCTTTAATTTCAGTCAATGTTATCTTCCCATCACACATTTGTTTATCCTCTACATTAATTTGCACATCCACACTATCCAATATCTCCTTTACACACCCCTCATCCACCTCCCCTTTCTTAAATAAATCCTTATAAAAATTCTGCACTGTTTCTAAAACCTCTACATAATCATTGACAACTTCACCCTTTACATTTTCGATCTCTCTAATATATGTTCTCCTCTGTTTATTCTTCTCTAACCCAAGAAAAAATGAAGTACATTTCTCCCCCTCCAAAACATACTTTGCCTTACTTCTTATAATTGCACCCTTACACTTATCTATTTCATATTTACTCAATTGTGCTTTTAATTGCAAAAACTTTTCTATATTATAATTAGGTTCACTGTCACACTTCCTCATTTCTTCATCCAATTTAGCTCTCAACTCATTTTCTTCTCTTTTCATCCTACCTCTCTTTTTCCTTGCATATCTTATACTAAAAACTTTTATTTTTTCCTTAACCTTGTCCCACCACATACACTTATCATTCTCTTTCTGCTTATCCTCCATTTCACATACTATCAAAGATTTAAGTTGTTTCCCATATTCCTCATCTCCTAAATACCCTGCATTCATACACCATATTCCACCCCCTGTTCTCTCCTTATCTAATCCCACTGAAAATGTTAAACCTGCATGATCACTAAAAGTTGTAAAAACATACTTAATATCTTTCATAAAATTCCTTAAACCTTCTTTTACTAAAACCAGATCTATCCTCGTTTGTTTCAAATCCCCTAAAACCACCTGCCTTCTAGAAAATTCTCTTTTTTCTGGATTTTCCTCTCTCCATATATCAATCATTCCTTTTTCTAACATCATCTTCTTTAAAACCCCCCTAGATACATCACTTCTAAAAATAGCTCCTCTTGTCATGTCCAGTCTATCCATTTTAACATTAAAATCCCCAACTACAATACAGTTTCCCTCACACCATTTTCCTATTTCTAAAAATAAATCTTTGCGCTCTATTTCATTATTAGGCGCATAAATATTTATAATTCTAAAAACCCTACTCATATATTCAAAATCTAAAATTAAAATCCTCCCATTATTATCATTATATATATGTTTCACATTATCCACCACATCCTTCCTCAATAAAATAGCAACCCCACTAGAATTCCCCCTGCCATTGTTAACAAAAATAAAATCTCTCCATATTTTTTTTACTTCTAAAATACATACATTGTCCCAATGTGTTTCTTGAAGGCATAAAATATCCGAATTCTTCATTTTAACTATTCTTTGAAATTTTTCCATTGTTCTTAACCCATTCGCATTGATTGACATAATATTAACCATTCCAATAAATAATAAAAAGAAAAAATATTTTCTCTTTATCCTCTACCTTTTGTCATGTCTTCTTCCTTTTCCGTCCTTTTTCACCTCCAACGCCGCTTTCCTCTTCCTGTAGCCTCCCCTTGTTCTATCAATCTTTTCCATGTCTTCTGAATCTGAAATTGGCTCTAAATCCATCTCTTCCAACCAACTCGAACTCTCCTTTCCTGTGCCTGTTATGCTGCCTGTATCCACTTGCGTCTCCACCCCTGTCAGCATCCCACTCCCCTCCACTTCACCTCCTTCCGAGGCACCCACATAGCCCGAGGCCCCCCCCAATATCTGTGAGTCCCCAGTTCCTCCACCCAGCCCACTCCCCCCCTCCTCCTGAAAACTCCCTCTTCTTATTCCTGAATCCATACTGTCCCCAATTTCATCCGTCTTCTGTTCCATCTTCTCCCCTCTTCTTTTCTCCGTCTCTCCACCCTCCACCACGTCCTCTCCTCCATCGTCTTCTTCTGCTCGGGGTGATACATCAGCCTCCACAAAAAGATCCTGGCTCCCCTCCTCATTTCCACCCTCTCCACAGCTGCATTCGTCAGCTCTCATGCGACATCCTTCGCAAAATGCCCTTTCCTTTCCACCTACACATTCTCTTGCATAGTGTCCTTGATTGCCACACTTAAAGCACTTAAATTCCGGGCAGTCTTTCACTATGTGCCCGGGTTGAATGCACAACCGACACACTCTGACCTGTTTGTCATGAATGACTCTGAAATATTCCGCTCCTTCCAACGTCTCAATTCTTGTAGAATAAGGTAATGATGTCACTTTTTCTGTAAACTTGACTTTGCAGAAACGTGTCCCATCAACCACCTCCGTTCCTGGCCAAACTCTCCTTCTTATCTCCGAGACGGCCTCCACTCCCCAGCTACTCAGCTTGCCCAGTATCACACCATCTTCTACGTAAACTGGGAGATTCATAAAAGACACCACCAATTCCTTCACATTAATATCTCTCGCCAGAATCTTTGTGTCCTTTATTCTCAATCCATCCATTAACCGTTCTTTTCCTTTTTCATTTCTCATTGTAATTTCGTACTTCTTTTCTCCTTTCATTCGGCATCCCACCACCTCTCCACACACCTCCTTAATTGCTCTTAGTAGTTCCATTGTCGTCACTTTGTCTTCTCCTTCCAACTCAATTGCCACCGTATATTCTTTTCCATATTTCATTCCTTCTTTACCTTCATTTTTCTTCCGTTGCGCATTTTCGTTGTCCTTGTCCATTCCGTTTATCGTTTCCATGTTGTCCGTCATAGTAAAAAATGAATCCAAAAAAAAAACTCTCCCCCAAGCAGAAAAACTGCAAGGGGGAAGACTAACCAAACTTTAAACTATTCAACTGAAGAAAATAATAAATTATATTGCAAAAACCACTTAATTAACAAAAATAGCTCTCGAGCAAACACTCTCCAGCAAACACTCACTCACAGCTCAGACACTCGCACCTGTCGTCACTTCTCCAATCAGGAAATGCGCATTCAGGCTGGTATGGCCGTAAGCGAAGGGCAAACTCTTGGTACACTATATAAAGGCAATGTGTGTCTGATAAACAGACATTGCATTCTCACCAATTAGATAAGCAGCTTGAACTTTGGCTCACTCAAAAAGTGGAAGAAATTACATATACTGTAGCCATCACTTTTTAGCACAGATAGTTGGATGAAATACAAACAAACCTTGCAAACATTTCTAAGCGAGGGCACAAATTTCAGCCTTGTGGGAAAAAACGGACAAATACAATGACTTCTGACAAATACATCATCAGCAAAAGTTTCCCATGCAGCTATCCTACTAGCCACAATAAATACACAAAAGCTCTGGATGTTGAAAACCTATTGCATTGTTCTGTGCTAAGGAGGAATGCATGTATGGACAATTTCATATTGGAAGCGCATGACACATCATGACCGGGGGGGGGGGTTAGAGTGGCTTCCCAACTATCTCCTGATTGAAGTACCAGCGTGGCATAAATACAATGCTGCATTTCGCAACATAATGTTTCGACAAAATGCCAACAATATTTTACAAACAAATGTTTCCACCTTTCGATTGGTCCACAAAGTCTCCTTCACAACTGACTTCAAAGATCTCCATAAGCACAGTCAGTTGACTCAAGTCATCTTTAAGCCTGCCGCCATGCAACGGTTTATCATTAACAAAGACATCAGGGTAAAGCGCAAACGAGCACTACCATAAATTTTGCAATCGAGATTCACACATTTGGAAAATTCGCAAGGGGTCAGCACAGCCAGAGTGCAATGGCTGAGCCCCACACCGGCTGAACCACCTTCTTGATTACGGTATGTCTTCTGCTTAGTGGAGGAAAAGTCTCTCCAGTGCCAACATTTTCCGCTAACGGTAACATTTACATTTACATTTAAGTCATTTAGCAGACGCTCTTATCCAGAGCGACTTACAAATTGGTGCATTCACCTTATGACATCCAGTGGAACAGCCACTTTACGATAGTGCATCTAAATCTTTTAAGGGGGGGGGGGGGGGGGGGGGGGCAGAAGGATTGCTTTATCCTAGGTATTCCTTGAAGAGGTGGGGTTTCAGGTGTCTACGGAAGGTGGTGATTGACTCCGCTGTCCTGGCGTCGTGAGGGAGTTTGTTCCACCATTGGGGTGCCAGAGCAGCGAACAGTTTTGACTGGGCTGAGCGGGAACTGTACTTCCTCAGTGGTAGGGAGGCGAGCAGGCCAGAGGTGGATGAACGCAGTGCCCTTGTTTGGGTGTAGGGCCTGATCAGAGCCTGAAGGTACTGAGGTGCCGTTCCCCTCACAGCTCCGTAGGCAAGCACCATGGTCTTGTAGCGGATGCGAGCTTCAACTGGAAGCCAGTGGAGAGAGCGGAGGAGCGGGGTGACGTGAGAGAACTTGGGAAGGTTGAACACCAGACGGGCTGCGGCGTTCTGGATGAGTTGTAGGGGTTTGATGGCACAGGCAGGGAGCCCAGCCAACAGCGAGTTGCAGTAATCCAGACGGGAGATGACAAGTGCCTGGATTAGGACCTGCGCCGCTTCCTGTGTGAGGCAGGGTCGTACTCTGCGGATGTTGTAGAGCATGAACCTACAGGAACGGGCCACCGCCTTGATGTTAGTTGAGAACGACAGGGTGTTGTCCAGGATCACGCCAAGGTTCTTAGCGCTCTGGGAGGAGGACACAATGGAGTTGTCAACCGTGATGGCGAGATCATGGAACGGGCAGTCCTTCCCCGGGAGGAAGAGCAGCTCCGTCTTGCCGAGGTTCAGCTTGAGGTGGTGATCCGTCATCCACACTGATATGTCTGCCAGACACGCAGAGATGCGATTCGCCACCTGGTCATCAGAAGGGGGAAAGGAGAAGATTAATTGTGTGTCATCTGCATAGCAATGATAGGAGAGACCATGTGAGGTTATGACAGAGCCAAGTGACTTGGTGTATAGCGAGAATAGGAGAGGGCCTAGAACAGAGCCCTGGGGGACACCAGTGGTGAGAGCGCGTGGTGAGGAGACAGATTCTCGCCACGCCACCTGGTAGGAGCGACCTGTCAGGTAGGACGCAATCCAAGCGTGGGCCGCGCCGGAGATGCCCAACTCGGAGAGGGTGGAGAGGAGGATCTGATGGTTCACAGTATCGAAGGCAGCCGATAGGTCTAGAAGGATGAGAGCAGAGGAGAGAGAGTTAGCTTTAGCAGTGCGGAGCGCCTCCGTGATACAGAGAAGAGCAGTCTCAGTTGAGTGACTAGTCTTGAAACCTGACTGATTTGGATCAAGAAGGTCATTCTGAGAGAGATAGCAGGAGAGCTGGCCAAGGACGGCACGTTCAAGAGTTTTGGAGAGAAAAGAAAGAAGGGATACTGGTCTGTAGTTGTTGACATCGGAGGGATCGAGTGTAGGTTTTTTCAGAAGGGGTACAACTCTCGCTCTCTTGAAGACGGAAGGGACGTAGCCAGCGGTCAAGGATGAGTTGATGAGCGAGGTGAGGTAAGGGAGAAGGTCTCCGGAAATGGTCTGGAGAAGAGAGGAGGGGATAGGGTCAAGCGGGCAGGTTGTTGGGCGGCCGGCCGTCACAAGACGCGAGATTTCATCTGGAGAGAGAGGGGAGAAAGAGGTCAAAGCACAGGGTAGGGCAGTGTGAGCAGAACCAGCGGTGTCGTTTGACTTAGCAAACGAGGATCGGATGTCGTCGACCTTCTTTTCAAAATGGTTGACGAAGTCGTCTGCAGAGAGGGAGGAGGGGGGGGGAGGGGGAGGAGGATTCAGGAGGGAGGAGAAGGTGGCAAAGAGCTTCCTAGGGTTAGAGGCAGATGCTTGGAATTTAGAGTGGTAGAAAGTGGCTTTAGCAGCAGAGACAGAAGAGGAAAATGTAGAGAGGAAGGAGTGAAAGGATGCCAGGTCCGCAGGGAGGCGAGTTTTCCTCCATTTCCGCTCGGCTGCCCGGAGCCCTGTTCTGTGAGCTCGCAATGAGTCGTCGAGGCACGGAGCGGGAGGGGAGGACCGAGCCGGCCTGGAGGATAGGGGACATAGAGAGTCAAAGGATGCAGAAAGGGAGGAGAGAAGGGTTGAGGAGGCAGAATCAGGAGATAGGTTGGAGAAGGTTTGGGCAGAGGGAAGAGATGATAGGATGGAAGAGGAGAGAGTAGCGGGGGAGAGAGAGCGAAGGTTGGGACGGCGCGATACCATCCGAGTAGGGGCAGTGTGGGAAGTGTTGGATGAGAGCGAGAGGGAAAAGGATACAAGGTAGTGGTCGGAGACTTGGAGGGGAGTTGCAATGAGGTTAGTGGAAGAACAGCATCTAGTAAAGATGAGGTCAAGCGTATTGCCTGCCTTGTGAGTAGGGGGGGAAGGTGAGAGGGTGAGGTCAAAAGAGGAGAGGAGTGGAAAGAAGGAGGCAGAGAGGAATGAGTCAAAGGTAGACATGGGGAGGTTAAAGTCACCCAGAACTGTGAGAGGTGAGCCGTCCTCAGGAAAGGAGCTTATCAAGGCATCAAGCTCATTGATGAACTCTCCAAGGGAACCTGGAGGGCGATAAATGATAAGGATGTTAAGCTTGAAAGGGCTGGTAACTGTGACAGCATGGAATTCAAAGGAGGCGATAGACAGATGGGTAAGGGGAGAAAGAGAGAATGACCACTTGGGAGAGATGAGGATCCCGGTGCCACCACCCCGCTGACCAGAAGCTCTCGGGGTGTGCGAGAACACGTGGGCAGACGAAGAGAGAGCAGTAGGAGTAGCAGTGTTATCTGTGGTGAGCCATGTTTCCGTCAGTGCCAAGAAGTCGAGGGACTGGAGGGACGCATAGGCTGAGATGAGCTCTGCCTTGTTGGCCGCGGATCGGCAGTTCCAGAGGCTACCGGAGACCTGGAACTCCACGTGGGTCGTGCGGGCTGGGACCACCAGGTTAGGGTGGGCGCGGCCACGCGGTGTGAAGCGTTTGTATGGTCTGTGCAGAGAGGAAAGAACAGGGATAGACAGACACATAGTTGACAGGCTACAGAAGAGGCTACGCTAAAGCAAAGGAGATTAGAATGACAAGTGGGCTACACGTCTCGAATGTTCAGAGAGTTAAGCTTACGTTGCAAAAATAAAATAAAATAAAAGATCTGATTGACTAAAATGATATAGTACTGCTGGCTGGTGAAGTAGCCTGGCTAGCAGTGGCTGCGTTGTTGAAAGTGAAGCTGGCTAGGTGACCTCGACAATTTCTCTAAATTTCTCTAAACTACACAATTATCATGGATACAAGGACAGCAAAGACAACTAGCTAACACTACGCTAATCAAGTCGTTCCGTTGTAATGTAAGTTTCTACAGTGCTGCTATTCGGTAGAAGTTGGCTAGCTAGCAGTGTTAGCTAGCAGTGTTGGCTAGGTAGGAGGACGGCAGCGCGGCAGGCGAAAATAGCTGGCTAGCTAACCGATAATTACTCAAAGCTACACAATTATCTTAGATACAAAGATAGCAAAGAAAACTATGTAGCTAGCTAACACTACACAAATCAAGTCGTTCCGTTGTAATGTAATCGTTTCTACAGTGCTGCTAATCGGTGGCTAGCTGGCTAGCTAGCAGGGTTGACTACGTTACGTTAGGACGAGAATACCTGGCTAGCGAACCTCAGCGAACCTCGATAACTACACAATTATCTTTGATACAAAGACGGCTATGTAGCCAGCTAAGTAGCTAGCTAAGATCAAACAAATCAAAGATAGCAAAGACAACTGTGTAGCCAGCTAACACTACACTAATCAAGTCGTTCCGTTGTAATGCACTCGTTTCTACAATGCTGCTATCGGTGGCAAGCTGGCTAGCTAGCAGTGTTGGCTACGTTGCGTTACGTTAGGACGAAAATAGCTGGCTAGCGAACCTCAATAACTACACAATTATGTTTGATACAAAGACGGCTATGTAGCTAGCTAAGATCAAACAAATCAAACCGTTGTACTGTAATGAAAATGAAAATCAGACCGTTGTACTATAATGAAATGTAATGAAAAGTTATACTACTATTCGGTAGACGGTGGACGTTTGCCAGCTGGCTAGCTGCTGGGCAGATAGCAGTGTGGACTACGATAGACGACGAAATACGATAATTACGCAATTATCTTTGATACACAGACGGCTATGTAGCTAGCTAAGAAGAAATTGCTAAGGTTGGACAAATTAAACCATTGTACTATAATGAAATGAAATGTAATGAAAAGTTATACAACCTGCAGAGCGAATGCAAATGCGACCGCTCGCTCCAAACCGGATGTCACACTTTCTGTTCTGATAATATCATATCACATCGACCTGCGTTAAATGCCGTTTAGGAATGCACTTGCACACAGAGTAGTGAAAAAGTAGTTTATTTTGTTTACTAGATTATATCAGTGAACCACTAGATTCCCATCATGCAACACTGTCGAAAAAATCACCAATTACTTTTTAATATCTTAACCTATCTGATATCACAAATGTTTGCGATATGACGAAATACAATCACATTCAGACACACACACACACACACAGACAAATGCATGAAACCAATTGATTTATTATCGATAACATCTCAGATTCCCTTGTGCTTTTGATTTACTCCATAAAAGAAGGGTTGTAATTCCAACATGGAAAACACAGGGCCATCAGACACCAGTCCAGTTCCACTCCTCACCAGCATTATTTCCTTTGATCATTTGAACAGGGCGAGGGAGCACAGAGCACACACAAGCTGCATTCAGTAACAATATTCTTATTTGTCTTATAAATAAAAGGCAGTTGCTCCCTGACAACACAAGGAACTTTGATCGTATTAAAAGGGCAGGGGAGACTAGCCCATAGAGGCTGCATTTAGTCAATTCAGCAACAAATGCTTACTACGAGGCAGTGTTGCTGATGAAATAATGCAACACCCCCTAGTGGACAAAAGGCTTACAGCACCTGGTATTCCCAGGCGGTCTCCCATCCAAGTACTAACCAGGCCCGACCCTGCTTAGCTTCCGAGATCAGACGAGATCGGGCGTATTCAGGCTGGTATGGCCGTAAGCGAAGGTGCATCTCTTTGCACACCATATAAAGTCAAAGTGAGTCTGATAAACAGACGTTGCATTCTCACCAATTAGATAAGCAGCTTGAACTTTGGCTCACTCAAAAAGTGGAAGAAATTACATATACTGTAGCCATCACTTTTTAGCACAGATAGTTGGATGAAATACAAACAAACCTTGCAAACATTTCTAAGCGAGGGCACAAATTTCAGCCTTGTGGGAAAAAACGGACAAATACAATGACTTCTGACAAATACATCATCAGCAAAAGTTTCCCATGCAGCTATCCTACTAGCCACAATAAATACACAAAAGCTCTGGATGTTGAAAACCTATTGCATTGTTCTGTGCTAAGGAGGAATGCATGTATGGACAATTTCATATTGGAAGCGCATGACACATCATGACCGGGGGGGGGGGGGTTAGAGTGGCTTCCCAACTATCTCCTGATTGAAGTACCAGCGTGGCATAAATACAATGCTGCATTTCGCAACATAATGTTTCGACAAAATGCCAACAATATTTTACAAACAAATGTTTCCACCTTTCGATTGGTCCACAAAGTCTCCTTCACAACTGACTTCAAAGATCTCCATAAGCACAGTCAGTTGACTCAAGTCATCTTTAAGCCTGCCGCCATGCAACGGTTTATCATTAACAAAGACATCAGGGTAAAGCGCAAACGAGCACTACCATAAATTTTGCAATCGAGATTCACACATTTGGAAAATTCGCAAGGGGTCAGCACAGCCAGAGTGCAATGGCTGAGCCCCACACCGGCTGAACCACCTTCTTGATTACAGTATCTCTTTTGCTTAGTGGAGGAAAAGTCTCTCCAGTGCCAACATTTTCCGCTAACGGTAACCACTTTGTGTTCTGATAATATCATATCACATCGACCTGCGTTAAATGCCGTTTAGGAATGCACTTGCACACAGAGTAGTGAAAAAGTAGTTTATTTTGTTTACTAGATTATATCAGTGAACCACTAGATTCCCATCATGCAACACTGTCGAAAAAATCACCAATTACTTTTTAATATCTTAACCTATCTGATATCACAAATGTTTGCGATATGACGAAATACAATCACATTCAGCACCACACACACACACACAGACAAATGCATGAAACCAATTGATTTATTATCGATAACATCTCAGATTCCCTTGTGCTTTTGATTTACTCCATAAAAGAAGGGTTGTAATTCCAACATGGAAAACACAGGGCCATCAGACACCAGTCCAGTTCCACTCCTCACCAGCATTATTTCCTTTGATCATTTGAACAGGGCGAGGGAGCACAGAGCACACACAAGCTGCATTCAGTAACAATATTCTTATTTGTCTTATAAATAAAAGGCAGTTGCTCCCTGACAACACAAGGAACTTTGATCGTATTAAAAGGGCAGGGGAGACTAGCCCATAGAGGCTGCATTTAGTCAATTCAGCAACAAATGCTTACTACGAGGCAGTGTTGCTGATGAAATAATGCAACACCCCCTAGTGGACAAAAGGCTTACAGCACCTGGTATTCCCAGGCGGTCTCCCATCCAAGTACTAACCAGGCCCGACCCTGCTTAGCTTCCGAGATCAGACGAGATCGGGCGTATTCAGGCTGGTATGGCCGTAAGCGAAGGTGCATCTCTTTGCACACCATATAAAGTCAAAGTGAGTCTGATAAACAGACGTTGCATTCTCACCAATTAGATAAGCAGCTTGAACTTTGGCTCACTCAAAAAGTGGAAGAAATTACATATACTGTAGCCATCACTTTTTAGCACAGATAGTTGGATGAAATACAAACAAACCTTGCAAACATTTCTAAGCGAGGGCACAAATTTCAGCCTTGTGGGAAAAAACGGACAAATACAATGACTTCTGACAAATACATCATCAGCAAAAGTTTCCCATGCAGCTATCCTACTAGCCACAATAAATACACAAAAGCTCTGGATGTTGAAAACCTATTGCATTGTTCTGTGCTAAGGAGGAATGCATGTATGGACAATTTCATATTGGAAGCGCATGACACATCATGACCGGGGGGGGGGGGGTTAGAGTGGCTTCCCAACTATCTCCTGATTGAAGTACCAGCGTGGCATAAATACAATGCTGCATTTCGCAACATAATGTTTCGACAAAATGCCAACAATATTTTACAAACAAATGTTTCCACCTTTCGATTGGTCCACAAAGTCTCCTTCACAACTGACTTCAAAGATCTCCATAAGCACAGTCAGTTGACTCAAGTCATCTTTAAGCCTGCCGCCATGCAACGGTTTATCATTAACAAAGACATCAGGGTAAAGCGCAAACGAGCACTACCATAAATTTTGCAATCGAGATTCACACATTTGGAAAATTCGCAAGGGGTCAGCACAGCCAGAGTGCAATGGCTGAGCCCCACACCGGCTGAACCACCTTCTTGATTACAGTATCTCTTTTGCTTAGTGGAGGAAAAGTCTCTCCAGTGCCAACATTTTCCGCTAACGGTAACCACTTTGTGTTCTGATAATATCATATCACATCGACCTGCGTTAAATGCCGTTTAGGAATGCACTTGCACACAGAGTAGTGAAAAAGTAGTTTATTTTGTTTACTAGATTATATCAGTGAACCACTAGATTCCCATCATGCAACACTGTCGAAAAAATCACCAATTACTTTTTAATATCTTAACCTATCTGATATCACAAATGTTTGCGATATGACGAAATACAATCACATTCAGACACACACACACACCACACAGACAAATGCATGAAACCAATTGATTTATTATCGATAACATCTCAGATTCCCTTGTGCTTTTGATTTACTCCATAAAAGAAGGGTTGTAATTCCAACATGGAAAACACAGGGCCATCAGACACCAGTCCAGTTCCACTCCTCACCAGCATTATTTCCTTTGATCATTTGAACAGGGCGAGGGAGCACAGAGCACACACAAGCTGCATTCAGTAACAATATTCTTATTTGTCTTATAAATAAAAGGCAGTTGCTCCCTGACAACACAAGGAACTTTGATCGTATTAAAAGGGCAGGGGAGACTAGCCCATAGAGGCTGCATTTAGTCAATTCAGCAACAAATGCTTACTACGAGGCAGTGTTGCTGATGAAATAATGCAACACCCCCTAGTGGACAAAAGGCTTACAGCACCTGGTATTCCCAGGCGGTCTCCCATCCAAGTACTAACCAGGCCCGACCCTGCTTAGCTTCCGAGATCAGACGAGATCGGGCGTATTCAGGCTGGTATGGCCGTAAGCGAAGGTGCATCTCTTTGCACACCATATAAAGTCAAAGTGAGTCTGATAAACAGACGTTGCATTCTCACCAATTAGATAAGCAGCTTGAACTTTGGCTCACTCAAAAAGTGGAAGAAATTACATATACTGTAGCCATCACTTTTTAGCACAGATAGTTGGATGAAATACAAACAAACCTTGCAAACATTTCTAAGCGAGGGCACAAATTTCAGCCTTGTGGGAAAAAACGGACAAATACAATGACTTCTGACAAATACATCATCAGCAAAAGTTTCCCATGCAGCTATCCTACTAGCCACAATAAATACACAAAAGCTCTGGATGTTGAAAACCTATTGCATTGTTCTGTGCTAAGGAGGAATGCATGTATGGACAATTTCATATTGGAAGCGCATGACACATCATGACCGGGGGGGGGGGGGGTTAGAGTGGCTTCCCAACTATCTCCTGATTGAAGTACCAGCGTGGCATAAATACAATGCTGCATTTCGCAACATAATGTTTCGACAAAATGCCAACAATATTTTACAAACAAATGTTTCCACCTTTCGATTGGTCCACAAAGTCTCCTTCACAACTGACTTCAAAGATCTCCATAAGCACAGTCAGTTGACTCAAGTCATCTTTAAGCCTGCCGCCATGCAACGGTTTATCATTAACAAAGACATCAGGGTAAAGCGCAAACGAGCACTACCATAAATTTTGCAATCGAGATTCACACATTTGGAAAATTCGCAAGGGGTCAGCACAGCCAGAGTGCAATGGCTGAGCCCCACACCGGCTGAACCACCTTCTTGATTACAGTATCTCTTTTGCTTAGTGGAGGAAAAGTCTCTCCAGTGCCAACATTTTCCGCTAACGGTAACCACTTTGTGTTCTGATAATATCATATCACATCGACCTGCGTTAAATGCCGTTTAGGAATGCACTTGCACACAGAGTAGTGAAAAAGTAGTTTATTTTGTTTACTAGATTATATCAGTGAACCACTAGATTCCCATCATGCAACACTGTCGAAAAAATCACCAATTACTTTTTAATATCTTAACCTATCTGATATCACAAATGTTTGCGATATGACGAAATACAATCACATTCAGACACACACACACACACACACAGACAAATGCATGAAACCAATTGATTTATTATCGATAACATCTCAGATTCCCTTGTGCTTTTGATTTACTCCATAAAAGAAGGGTTGTAATTCCAACATGGAAAACACAGGGCCATCAGACACCAGTCCAGTTCCACTCCTCACCAGCATTATTTCCTTTGATCATTTGAACAGGGCGAGGGAGCACAGAGCACACACAAGCTGCATTCAGTAACAATATTCTTATTTGTCTTATAAATAAAAGGCAGTTGCTCCCTGACAACACAAGGAACTTTGATCGTATTAAAAGGGCAGGGGAGACTAGCCCATAGAGGCTGCATTTAGTCAATTCAGCAACAAATGCTTACTACGAGGCAGTGTTGCTGATGAAATAATGCAACACCCCCTAGTGGACAAAAGGCTTACAGCACCTGGTATTCCCAGGCGGTCTCCCATCCAAGTACTAACCAGGCCCGACCCTGCTTAGCTTCCGAGATCAGACGAGATCGGGCGTATTCAGGCTGGTATGGCCGTAAGCGAAGGTGCATCTCTTTGCACACCATATAAAGTCAAAGTGAGTCTGATAAACAGACGTTGCATTCTCACCAATTAGATAAGCAGCTTGAACTTTGGCTCACTCAAAAAGTGGAAGAAATTACATATACTGTAGCCATCACTTTTTAGCACAGATAGTTGGATGAAATACAAACAAACCTTGCAAACATTTCTAAGCGAGGGCACAAATTTCAGCCTTGTGGGAAAAAACGGACAAATACAATGACTTCTGACAAATACATCATCAGCAAAAGTTTCCCATGCAGCTATCCTACTAGCCACAATAAATACACAAAAGCTCTGGATGTTGAAAACCTATTGCATTGTTCTGTGCTAAGGAGGAATGCATGTATGGACAATTTCATATTGGAAGCGCATGACACATCATGACCGGGGGGGGGGGGGTTAGAGTGGCTTCCCAACTATCTCCTGATTGAAGTACCAGCGTGGCATAAATACAATGCTGCATTTCGCAACATAATGTTTCGACAAAATGCCAACAATATTTTACAAACAAATGTTTCCACCTTTCGATTGGTCCACAAAGTCTCCTTCACAACTGACTTCAAAGATCTCCATAAGCACAGTCAGTTGACTCAAGTCATCTTTAAGCCTGCCGCCATGCAACGGTTTATCATTAACAAAGACATCAGGGTAAAGCGCAAACGAGCACTACCATAAATTTTGCAATCGAGATTCACACATTTGGAAAATTCGCAAGGGGTCAGCACAGCCAGAGTGCAATGGCTGAGCCCCACACCGGCTGAACCACCTTCTTGATTACAGTATCTCTTTTGCTTAGTGGAGGAAAAGTCTCTCCAGTGCCAACATTTTCCGCTAACGGTAACCACTTTGTGTTCTGATAATATCATATCACATCGACCTGCGTTAAATGCCGTTTAGGAATGCACTTGCACACAGAGTAGTGAAAAAGTAGTTTATTTTGTTTACTAGATTATATCAGTGAACCACTAGATTCCCATCATGCAACACTGTCGAAAAAATCACCAATTACTTTTTAATATCTTAACCTATCTGATATCACAAATGTTTGCGATATGACGAAATACAATCACATTCAGACACACACACACACACACACAGACAAATGCATGAAACCAATTGATTTATTATCGATAACATCTCAGATTCCCTTGTGCTTTTGATTTACTCCATAAAAGAAGGGTTGTAATTCCAACATGGAAAACACAGGGCCATCAGACACCAGTCCAGTTCCACTCCTCACCAGCATTATTTCCTTTGATCATTTGAACAGGGCGAGGGAGCACAGAGCACACACAAGCTGCATTCAGTAACAATATTCTTATTTGTCTTATAAATAAAAGGCAGTTGCTCCCTGACAACACAAGGAACTTTGATCGTATTAAAAGGGCAGGGGAGACTAGCCCATAGAGGCTGCATTTAGTCAATTCAGCAACAAATGCTTACTACGAGGCAGTGTTGCTGATGAAATAATGCAACACCCCCTAGTGGACAAAAGGCTTACAGCACCTGGTATTCCCAGGCGGTCTCCCATCCAAGTACTAACCAGGCCCGACCCTGCTTAGCTTCCGAGATCAGACGAGATCGGGCGTATTCAGGCTGGTATGGCCGTAAGCGAAGGTGCATCTCTTTGCACACCATATAAAGTCAAAGTGAGTCTGATAAACAGACGTTGCATTCTCACCAATTAGATAAGCAGCTTGAACTTTGGCTCACTCAAAAAGTGGAAGAAATTACATATACTGTAGCCATCACTTTTTAGCACAGATAGTTGGATGAAATACAAACAAACCTTGCAAACATTTCTAAGCGAGGGCACAAATTTCAGCCTTGTGGGAAAAAACGGACAAATACAATGACTTCTGACAAATACATCATCAGCAAAAGTTTCCCATGCAGCTATCCTACTAGCCACAATAAATACACAAAAGCTCTGGATGTTGAAAACCTATTGCATTGTTCTGTGCTAAGGAGGAATGCATGTATGGACAATTTCATATTGGAAGCGCATGACACATCATGACCGGGGGGGGGGGGGGTTAGAGTGGCTTCCCAACTATCTCCTGATTGAAGTACCAGCGTGGCATAAATACAATGCTGCATTTCGCAACATAATGTTTCGACAAAATGCCAACAATATTTTACAAACAAATGTTTCCACCTTTCGATTGGTCCACAAAGTCTCCTTCACAACTGACTTCAAAGATCTCCATAAGCACAGTCAGTTGACTCAAGTCATCTTTAAGCCTGCCGCCATGCAACGGTTTATCATTAACAAAGACATCAGGGTAAAGCGCAAACGAGCACTACCATAAATTTTGCAATCGAGATTCACACATTTGGAAAATTCGCAAGGGGTCAGCACAGCCAGAGTGCAATGGCTGAGCCCCACACCGGCTGAACCACCTTCTTGATTACAGTATCTCTTTTGCTTAGTGGAGGAAAAGTCTCTCCAGTGCCAACATTTTCCGCTAACGGTAACCACTTTGTGTTCTGATAATATCATATCACATCGACCTGCGTTAAATGCCGTTTAGGAATGCACTTGCACACAGAGTAGTGAAAAAGTAGTTTATTTTGTTTACTAGATTATATCAGTGAACCACTAGATTCCCATCATGCAACACTGTCGAAAAAATCACCAATTACTTTTTAATATCTTAACCTATCTGATATCACAAATGTTTGCGATATGACGAAATACAATCACATTCAGACACACACACACACACACACAGACAAATGCATGAAACCAATTGATTTATTATCGATAACATCTCAGATTCCCTTGTGCTTTTGATTTACTCCATAAAAGAAGGGTTGTAATTCCAACATGGAAAACACAGGGCCATCAGACACCAGTCCAGTTCCACTCCTCACCAGCATTATTTCCTTTGATCATTTGAACAGGGCGAGGGAGCACAGAGCACACACAAGCTGCATTCAGTAACAATATTCTTATTTGTCTTATAAATAAAAGGCAGTTGCTCCCTGACAACACAAGGAACTTTGATCGTATTAAAAGGGCAGGGGAGACTAGCCCATAGAGGCTGCATTTAGTCAATTCAGCAACAAATGCTTACTACGAGGCAGTGTTGCTGATGAAATAATGCAACACCCCCTAGTGGACAAAAGGCTTACAGCACCTGGTATTCCCAGGCGGTCTCCCATCCAAGTACTAACCAGGCCCGACCCTGCTTAGCTTCCGAGATCAGACGAGATCGGGCGTATTTTTTTTTTATTATTTTTTTTTTTTTTTACAACATTCAATCAATAATAAAAAAGGATGAACAATTCATCCTTTTACTAAATCAAAAAATCAAAAATAAATAAAATAAAACCTATTTAAAACACAATCATCCACTAAATCAACTTAATAATGAAATACAAGTTTCCCATTTGACAGAATTTCAATAAAAGTACTCCCCCACACAAACAATTTTTCAAAATTTCCTCCACCGTATCTATATATTATCTCTATATCTCTCTCTAATATGCTCCTAAAAAAACCTTCCACACTCACAATTTTCTCTTCATAATGACCTAAATTCCTTCTTAATCTCATCGCATATCTAGCATGACTTATTACAAAATTCATCAAATGAATATTTAAAACTTTACTTTTCCCATTCAAACCAAAAAGAAACAACCTCCTCCACTCCACCCCAGTAAAAATCTCTTCTCCCCAATGTTTTACTAAAAGCCCTTTTAAAAACTCATGAAAATCTTTCAACCTACTACATTCAATAAAAAAGTGCATCAAATTTTCCACCCCCGTACCACAAATATCACATTCTCTTTTAATATCCCTATTTATTTGATGCAAAACCACATTTGTAAAAATCCTATTATGTTTCAATTTAAAATCATTGTCTTCACATTCTATAAAATTATATTTTACATTTACATTCTTCCATATTGATTTTACATCCATGTTTGGAAACACCCTAGACCACACTTTCTCCGCAGCAGGACTTTTTATCTCTTTTAAAATACATTTTCTATAAACCATTTTAACTTTTAGACCTGATAAATCATGTTTCTCCCCATTACTTTCATAATATAAAACTGGTAAAGCCCTAGATCTTTTAACCACCTCTTTGTTTATTAAAATCACCCACTCCCCGGGAATACATCCTAATATTTTCTTATACATATTCTCCACAGTAGTTTTACTTATTTCTTCATCTACTTCAACCACATTGTCATATATAGCCTGAAATGGAAGAAACCCAGGAATTACCTCATATGCTATGTCACCTATCTGCCTCATCCCAGCCCTCATAAAATATTTACAAAACAACATCATATTATTGCACTTTATCTTTGGATTTAAAAATATCGGCTGATTTAAAATATTTTCTAAACTGGTACATTCATAATAAATATTTGGTAAAAACCGCCCCCAAGCCTCAAACACTTCTCTGTAAAACAAAGGTATATTACCAAACATTTCCTTCTTCATACTCATCAATAAACCATTGTCCCCCATCCTCCCAACCTCCTGCAAATACTCTTTAAAAAACCTTTTCCACCCATAATCCAATTCACCAAATAAATATTTCCGTACCATTTTTACTCTAATTGCTGTTTTCCTTACACTTAAATCTACCAACTTCAAACCCCCCTCCTCATAACCAGCAATCAAAGTTTTAAAAGCTATTCTCACCCCCTTCCCTTCCCATAAAAAATCAACTACAATTTTATTCATTTCAGATAAAACCCATTCTGGCATATCCAAAACATTCATTACATAAATAAATTTTGACATCAACAATGAATTTATGACAATTACTTTCCCTTTTAATTTCAAAGACCTCCCCCTCCACATATTTACCACCTTTCTAACTTTATTTATTACACCACTCCATGTCAAATCCCTAGCTTCCATTTCTTTCACCCCTAAAAACACTCCTAATACCTTAAAACCTGTCTAGGATCAGCGTGGCGCTAGCGGCACCCCCCCCCCCCCCCCCACTGAAAAACCAGTGCCGCGAAATTCAAAAAAAATATTTTTTGTAAAATATTTAACTTTCACACATTAAAGTCCAATACAGCTAATGAAAGACACAGATCTTATGAATCCAGTCAACATTTCCGATTTTTAAAATGTTTTACAGGGAAGACACAATATGTAAAGATGTACATCTATTACCTAAAAACACATTAGCATAATCCACCATCTTTTATTTGTCCACCAACACCAGTAGCCATCACCAATTCGGCTAAACTAAGATATTTATAGCCCCTAACCAACAAAAAAACTCATTAGATGACAGTCTGATAACATATTTATGGTATGGGATAGGTTTTGTTAGAAAAAAGTGCATATTTCAGGTATATGGCATAGTTTACAATTGCACCCACCATCACAAATGGACTAGAATAATTACAATGAGCAACGTGTTTACCTAACTACTAATCATCAAACATTTCGTAAAAATACACAGCATACACGAATCGAAAGACACAGATCCTGTGAATACAGACAATATTTCAGATTTTCTAAGTGTCTTACAGCGAAAACACAATAAATCGTTATATTAGCTTAGCACATAGCAATTAGCAGCCCAGCATTGATTCTAGCCAAAGTGAGCGATAAAAGTCAACATCGCCAAAAGATATTAATTTTTTCACTAACCTTCTCAGAATTCTTCCGATGACACTCCTGTAACATCACATTACAACATGCATATACAGTTTGATCGAAAATGTTTATATTTAGCCACCAAAATCATGGTTAGACAATGTGAAATGTAGACAAGCTGGTAAAGAAAACGTCCTTGCGCCACTTAGACAGTGATCTACTCTTATACATAAATACTCATAAACGTGACTAAAAAATATAGGGTGGACAGGGATTGATAGACAATTTAATTCTTAATACAATTGCGTTATTACATTTTTTAATTTATCCTTACTTTTCAATACAGTTTGCGCCAAGCGAAGCTACGTCAAAAAACATGGCGTCCTAAGCCACTAAAATGTTTCGACAGAAACACGATTTATCATAATAAAAATGTCCTACCTTGAGCTGTTCTTCCATCAGTATCTTGGGCAAAGGATCCTTTCTTGGGAGAAATCGTCTTTTGGTGGAAAGCTGTCCTCTTGCCATGTGGAAATGTCAACTACGTTCGGGATGAACTGAAAAGCGTGCCCAACTTTTCACATCGTTGCAAAAATAAATGTCCCAAAATCGCACTAAACGGATATAAATTGCTATAAAACGCTTTAAATTAACTACTTTGTGATGTTTGTAACTCCTATAACGAGTGAAAAGATGACCGGAGAAATATAACAGGCTAAACTAACGCTTGGAACAGGAGAGGGTCGGTGTCTTCCACGCGCGTTACGCAGCAAGAAAAGACTTGCTAGCTAAAGGTTTTTTTCATTTGTAGGGCCTGTGAACGAGCAATCGAGCCCGTTGGAATCGTCATCACGTAAAGGCATCCAGGGGAAGACGTAAGAAGTGTCCGTATAGTCATAGCAACGACAGAGCCCTTTTAAATGACTTCAGAAAAGTGGCCAACGTTTCTCAAATCTGACTCCATGTCAGGGAAATTGCTGTAGAATGGGCTCTGTTCCACTTAGAGACAAAATTTCAACTCCTATAGAAACTATAGACTGTTTTCTATCC
The DNA here is from genome assembly GCF_029448725.1 of Salvelinus fontinalis. Taxonomy (NCBI): domain Eukaryota; kingdom Metazoa; phylum Chordata; class Actinopteri; order Salmoniformes; family Salmonidae; genus Salvelinus; species Salvelinus fontinalis. Next base: position 70,381,756 of record NC_074666.1, on the reverse strand, counting down.
AATAATAATAATAATATGCATATTGTACGATCAAGGATTTTGTGGGAAGCCGTTTAAAAAATTAGCCACATTAGCATAAATAGTCTAAACAGCGCCCCCATCCCCAACAGGTTAAAATAATCTTTAACCACTTTAAAAGGAAAATTCCCCTCATTAATCTTCCCAATATACATTACTACTGACTTCTCCATGTTAACCTTTGCACCCGATGCTTGTCCATATACTTTAAAACACTCCATCACCCTTTTTACACTACCCTCATCTCTAACTGTTATAGTGGTATCATCTGCGTATTGATGTATCAAACTAAAACCTCCTTGCGGAGTCTCTACACAATTTATAAAATTATCTCTTTTAAGAAATGCTGCTAAAGGTTCTACCGATAAAACGAATAATAAAGCTGATAAAGGACAGCCCTGTCTCACAGATCTCTCAAGAATAAAAGAATCGGTTAAAACCCCATTACATTTCACCCTACTTTTTGCCTTCTTATATAATAATTTTATCCATCCTATTATTCTATTACCAAAACCATATTTATCCATTACCCTAAACATAAAATCATGTTCCACCCTATCAAAAGCTTTATTTAAATCTATGCTTAAAACAATGCCCCCCATCTTATCATGATTCATTTTATTTATCACATCTCTAATTGTATTAATTGTATCCGCAATATCTCTACCAGGCACACTATAATTCTGTGTAGGTGCTATAATATCATTTAAAACTTGCTTCATTCTATTTGCCAGTACCTTAGCTAAAATCTTATAATCCGAATTTAATAAACTAATTGGCCTATAATTCTCCAGTTTTAATTTACTCCCCTTATTTTTATATAAAATCGTTATCAGCCCTGTCACCATAGATTCAGAAATACTATCATTATCCTCCATATATTGATAAACTTCCAATAAAATAGGTGCTAAAAAACTGGCATATATTTTATAAAACTCTGCAATTATTCCATCTACTCCAGGACTCTTATTTACTTGTAAACCCTTAATCGCATCTTTAACTTCATTCAATGTTATCTTCCCATCACACATTTGTTTATCCTCTTCCTTAATTTGCACATCCACACTATCCAATATCTCCTTTACACACCCCTCATCCACCTCCCCTTTCTTAAATAAATCCTTATAAAAATTCTGCACTGTTTCTAAAACCTCTACATAATCATTGACAACTTCACCCTTTATATTTTCGATCTCTCTAATATATGTTCTCCTCTGTTTATTCTTCTCTAAACCAAGAAAAAATGAAGTACATTTCTCCCCCTCCAAAACATACTTTGCCTTACTTCTTATAATTGCACCCTTACACTTATCTATTTCATATTTAGTCAATTGTGCTTTTAATTCCAAAAACTTTCCTATATTATAATTAGGTTCACTGTCACACTTCCTCATTTCTTTATCCAATTTAGCCCTCAACTCATTTTCTTCTCTTTTCATCCTACCTCTCTTTTTCTTTGCATATCCTATACTAAAAACTTTATTTTTTCCTTAACCTTATCCCACCATGAACACTTATCATTCTCTTTCTGCTTATCCTCCATTTCACATGCTATCAAAGATTTAAGTTGTTTCCCATATTCCTCATCTCCCAAATCCCCTGCATTCATACACCATATTCCACCCCCTGTTCTTTCCTTATCTAATCCCACTGAAAATGTTAAACCTGCATGATCACTAAAAGTTGTAAAAACATACTTGATATCTTTCATAAAATTTCTTAAACCTTCTTTTACTAAAACCAGATCTATCCTCGTTTGTTTTAAATCCCCTAAAACCACCTGCCTTCTAGAAAATTCTCTTTTTTCTGGATTTTCCTCTCTCCATATATCAATTATTCCTTTTTCTAACATCATCTTCTTTAAAACCCCCCTAGATACATCATTTCTAAAAATAGCTCCTCTTGTCATATCCAGTCTATCCATTTTAACATTAAAATCTCCAACAACAATACAGTTCCCCTCACACCATTTCCCTATTTCTAAAAATAATTTTTTGCGCTCTATTTCAGTATTAGGCGCATAAATATTTATAATTCTAAAAACCATACTCATATATTCAAAATCTACAATTAAAATCCTCCCATTATTATCATTATATATCTGTTTCACATTATCCACCACATCCTTCCTCAATAAAATAGCAACCCCACTTGAATTCCCTCTGCCATTATTTACATAAATAAAATCCCTCCATATTTTTTTTACTTCTAAAACACATACATTATCCCAGTGCGTCTCTTGAATACATAAAATATCTGAATTCTTCATTTTTACTATTCTATTAAATTTTTCCATTGTCCTCAAACCATTTGCATTTAATGACAATATATTAACCATTCTAATAAATAAAAATAAAAAAAAAATATATAATTTCATTATCCTCTACCTGTTATCCAGTTTCATTTCCTCTTCCACCCTTTCTCTCCCCCTCTTCCCGCCGCTTTCCTCTTCCTGTATCCTTCCCTTGTTCTTTCAATCTTTTCTCCATCATCCGTATCCGATATATCCTCCAAGTCCATGTTTTCCAGCCAACTCACCGCCTTGACATCCACATCCGTTGTGCTCCCCGTATTCATCTCCGTTTCTTGTATAGTCGTTGTGCTCCCCGTGCTCATCGCCGTCTCTGGTATTGTCATCAACTCCATAACCCCCTCCATTTCTTCACACCCCGAGCTACTTGTTAGTGCTGTGCTTTCCCCCAAACCCTGTGAGTCCCCCGTCCTTCCCCCCAGTCCACTCCCCCCCTCCTCCTGAAAACTCCCTCTTCTTATTTCTGAGTCCATACTGTTCCCAATTTCATTTATCTTCTGGTCCTTCTTCCTTCTTCCTTCCTCCGTCTCTCCACCTTCCACCACGTCCTCTCCTCCATCTTCTTCTCCTTCTTGCGATAAAACACCTGCTTCCTCGTATAATGTTTGACTCCCCTCTTCAGCCCTAACCTCTCCACAGTTGCACTCCGTCAATCTCTTTCTGCATTCACCACAAAAATTCTTTTCCTTCTCTCCATCACATTCTCTCGCATAGTGTCCTTGATTGCCACACTTAAAGCACTTAAATTCCGGGCAGTCTTTAACTATGTGCCCTGGTTGAATACACATACGACACACTCTGACCTGTTTGTCATGAATGACTCTGAAATATTCTGCTCCCTCCAACGTCTCAATTCTTGTAGAATAAGGTAATGATGTCACTTTTCCTGTGAACTTGACCTTGCAGAAACGTGTCCCGTCAACCACCTCCGTTCCTGGCCAAACTCTCCTCCTTATCTCCGAGACAGCCTCCACTCCCCAGCTACTCAGCTTGCCCAGTATCACACCATCTTCTACATATACTGGGAGATTCATGAACGACACCACCACTTCCTTCACATTAATATCTCTCGCCAGTATCTTGGTGTCCTTAATCCGTATTCCATCCATTAGCCGTTCTTTTCCTTTTTCATTCCTCATCGTAACTTCATACTTCTTTTCTCCTTTCATTCGGCATCCCACCACCTCTCCACACACCTCCTTAATTGCTCGCAGTAGTTCCATTGTCGTCACTTTGTCTTCTCCTTCCAACTCAATTGCCACCGTGTATTCTTTTCCATATTTCATTCCTTCTTTACCTTCATTTTTCTTCCGTTGCGCATTTTCGTTGTCCTTGTCCATTCCGTTTATCGTTTCCATGTTGTCCGTCATAGCAATTAAAAAAAAAATGAATCCGAAAAAATAAAAAAACAAACTCTCCCCCAAGCAGCAAAACTGCAAGGGGGGAAGACTAAGCAAACTTAAAAGTATTCAAATGCAAGAACCAAAAAATTATATTGCAAAAACCAATTAATTAACAAAAATAGCTCTCGAGCAAACACTCTCCAGCAAACACTTACTCACAGCTCAAACACTCGCACCTGTCGTCACTTCTCCAATCAGGAAATGCGTATTCAGGCTGGTATGGCCGTAAGCCAAGGTGCATCTCTTGGCACACCATATAAAGTCAAAGTGAGTCTGATAAACAGACATTGCATTCTCACCAATTAGATAAGCAGCTTGAACTTTGGCTCACTCAAAAAGTGGAAGAAATTACATATACTGTAGCCATCACTTTTTAGCACAGATAGTTGGATGAAATACAAACAAACCTTGCAAACATTTCTAAGCGAGGGCACAAATTTCAGCCTTGTGGGAAAAAACGGACAAATACAATGACTTCTGACAAATACATCATCAGCAAAAGTTTCCCATGCAGCTATCCTACTAGCCACAATAAATACACAAAAGCTCTGGATGTTGAAAACCTATTGCATTGTTCTGTGCTAAGGAGGAATGCATGTATGGACAATTTCATATTGGAAGCGCATGACACATCATGACCGGGGGGGGGGTTAGAGTGGCTTCCCAACTATCTCCTGATTGAAGTACCAGCGTGGCATAAATACAATGCTGCATTTCGCAACATAATGTTTCGACAAAATGCCAACAATATTTTACAAACAAATGTTTCCACCTTTCGATTGGTCCACAAAGTCTCCTTCACAACTGACTTCAAAGATCTCCATAAGCACAGTCAGTTGACTCAAGTCATCTTTAAGCCTGCCGCCATGCAACGGTTTATCATTAACAAAGACATCAGGGTAAAGCGCAAACGAGCACTACCATAAATTTTGCAATTGAGAATCACACATTTGGAAAATTCGCAAGGGGTCAGCACAGCCAGAGTGCAATGGCTGAGCCCCACACCAGCTGAACCACCTTCTTGATTACAGTATCTCTTTTGCTTAGTGGAGGAAAAGTCTCTCCAGTGCCAACATTTTCCGCTAACGGTAACCACTTTGTGTTCTGATAATATCATATCACATCGACCTGCGTTAAATGCCGTTTAGGAATGCACTTGCACACAGAGTAGTGAAAAAGTAGTTTATTTTGTTTACTAGATTATATCAGTGAACCACTAGATTCCCATCATGCAACACTGTCGAAAAAATCAGCAATGACTTTTTAATATCTTAACCTATCTGATATCACAAATGTTTGCGATATGACGAAATACAATCACATTCAGACACACACACACACACACAGACAAATGCATGAAACCAATTGATTTATTATCGATAACATCTCAGATTCCCTTGTGCTTTTGATTTACTCCATAAAAGAAGGGTTGTAATTCCAACATGGAAAACACAGGGCCATCAGACACCAGTCCAGTTCCACTCCTCACCAGCATTATTTCCTTTGATCATTTGAACAGGGCGAGGGAGCACAGAGCACACACAAGCTGCATTCAGTAACAATATTCTTATTTGTCTTATAAATAAAAGGCAGTTGCTCCCTGACAACACAAGGAACTTTGATCGTATTAAAAGGGCAGGGGAGACTAGCCCATAGAGGCTGCATTTAGTCAATTCAGCAACAAATGCTTACTACAAGGCAGTGTTGCTGATGAAATAATGCAACACCCCCTAGTGGACAAAAGGCTTACAGCACCTGGTATTCCCAGGCGGTCTCCCATCCAAGTACTAAACAGGCCCGACCCTGCTTTGCTTCCGAGATCAGACGAGATCGGGCGTATTCAGGCTGGTATGGCCGTAAGCCAAGGTGCATCTCTTGGCACACCATATAAAGTCAAAGTGAGTCTGATAAACAGACATTGCATTCTCACCAATTAGATAAGCAGCTTGAACTTTGGCTCACTCAAAAAGTGGAAGAAATTACATATACTGTAGCCATCACTTTTTAGCACAGATAGTTGGATGAAATACAAACAAACCTTGCAAACATTTCTAAGCGAGGGCACAAATTTCAGCCTTGTGGGAAAAAACGGACAAATACAATGACTTCTGACAAATACATCATCAGCAAAAGTTTCCCATGCAGCTATCCTACTAGCCACAATAAATACACAAAAGCTCTGGATGTTGAAAACCTATTGCATTGTTCTGTGCTAAGGAGGAACGCATGTATGGACAATTTCATATTGGAAGCGCATGACACATCATGACCGGGGGGGGGTTAGAGTGGCTTCCCAACTATCTCCTGATTGAAGTACCAGCGTGGCATAAATACAATGCTGCATTTCGCAACATAATGTTTCGACAAAATGCCAACAATATTTTACAAACAAATGTTTCCACCTTTCGATTGGTCCACAAAGTCTCCTTCACAACTGACTTCAAAGATCTCCATAAGCACAGTCAGTTGACTCAAGTCATCTTTAAGCCTGCCGCCATGCAACGGTTTATCATTAACAAAGACATCAGGGTAAAGCGCAAACGAGCACTACCATAAATTTTGCAATTGAGAATCACACATTTGGAAAATTCGCAAGGGGTCAGCACAGCCAGAGTGCAATGGCTGAGCCCCACACCGGCTGAACCACCTTCTTGATTACAGTATCTCTTTTGCTTAGTGGAGGAAAAGTCTCTCCAGTGCCAACATTTTCCGCTAACGGTAACCACTTTGTGTTCTGATAATATCATATCACATCGACCTGCGTTAAATGCCGTTTAGGAATGCACTTGCACACAGAGTAGTGAAAAAGTAGTTTATTTTGTTTACTAGATTATATCAGTGAACCACTAGATTCCCATCATGCAACACTGTCGAAAAAATCAGCAATGACTTTTTAATATCTTAACCTATCTGATATCACAAATGTTTGCGATATGACGAAATACAATCACATTCAGACACACACACACACACACAGACAAATGCATGAAACCAATTGATTTATTATCGATAACATCTCAGATTCCCTTGTGCTTTTGATTTACTCCATAAAAGAAGGGTTGTAATTCCAACATGGAAAACACAGGGCCATCAGACACCAGTCCAGTTCCACTCCTCACCAGCATTATTTCCTTTGATCATTTGAACAGGGCGAGGGAGCACAGAGCACACACAAGCTGCATTCAGTAACAATATTCTTATTTGTCTTATAAATAAAAGGCAGTTGCTCCCTGACAACACAAGGAACTTTGATCGTATTAAAAGGGCAGGGGAGACTAGCCCATAGAGGCTGCATTTAGTCAATTCAGCAACAAATGCTTACTACAAGGCAGTGTTGCTGATGAAATAATGCAACACCCCCTAGTGGACAAAAGGCTTGCAGCACCTGGTATTCCCAGGCGGTCTCCCATCCAAGTACTAACCAGGCCCGACCCTGCTTTGCTTCCGAGATCAGACGAGATCGGGCGTATTCAGGCTGGTATGGCCGTAAGCCAAGGTGCATCTCTTGGCACACCATATAAAGTCAAAGTGAGTCTGATAAACAGACATTGCATTCTCACCAATTAGATAAGCAGCTTGAACTTTGGCTCACTCAAAAAGTGGAAGAAATTACATATACTGTAGCCATCACTTTTTAGCACAGATAGTTGGATGAAATACAAACAAACCTTGCAAACATTTCTAAGCGAGGGCACAAATTTCAGCCTTGTGGGAAAAAACGGACAAATACAATGACTTCTGACAAATACATCATCAGCAAAAGTTTCCCATGCAGCTATCCTACTAGCCACAATAAATACACAAAAGCTCTGGATGTTGAAAACCTATTGCATTGTTCTGTGCTAAGGAGGAACGCATGTATGGACAATTTCATATTGGAAGCGCATGACACATCATGACCGGGGGGGGGTTAGAGTGGCTTCCCAACTATCTCCTGATTGAAGTACCAGCGTGGCATAAATACAATGCTGCATTTCGCAACATAATGTTTCGACAAAATGCCAACAATATTTTACAAACAAATGTTTCCACCTTTCGATTGGTCCACAAAGTCTCCTTCACAACTGACTTCAAAGATCTCCATAAGCACAGTCAGTTGACTCAAGTCATCTTTAAGCCTGCCGCCATGCAACGGTTTATCATTAACAAAGACATCAGGGTAAAGCGCAAACGAGCACTACCATAAATTTTGCAATTGAGAATCACACATTTGGAAAATTCGCAAGGGGTCAGCACAGCCAGAGTGCAATGGCTGAGCCCCACACCGGCTGAACCACCTTCTTGATTACAGTATCTCTTTTGCTTAGTGGAGGAAAAGTCTCTCCAGTGCCAACATTTTCCGCTAACGGTAACCACTTTGTGTTCTGATAATATCATATCACATCGACCTGCGTTAAATGCCGTTTAGGAATGCACTTGCACACAGAGTAGTGAAAAAGTAGTTTATTTTGTTTACTAGATTATATCAGTGAACCACTAGATTCCCATCATGCAACACTGTCGAAAAAATCAGCAATGACTTTTTAATATCTTAACCTATCTGATATCACAAATGTTTGCGATATGACGAAATACAATCACATTCAGACACACACACACACACACAGACAAATGCATGAAACCAATTGATTTATTATCGATAACATCTCAGATTCCCTTGTGCTTTTGATTTACTCCATAAAAGAAGGGTTGTAATTCCAACATGGAAAACACAGGGCCATCAGACACCAGTCCAGTTCCACTCCTCACCAGCATTATTTCCTTTGATCATTTGAACAGGGCGAGGGAGCACAGAGCACACACAAGCTGCATTCAGTAACAATATTCTTATTTGTCTTATAAATAAAAGGCAGTTGCTCCCTGACAACACAAGGAACTTTGATCGTATTAAAAGGGCAGGGGAGACTAGCCCATAGAGGCTGCATTTAGTCAATTCAGCAACAAATGCTTACTACAAGGCAGTGTTGCTGATGAAATAATGCAACACCCCCTAGTGGACAAAAGGCTTGCAGCACCTGGTATTCCCAGGCGGTCTCCCATCCAAGTACTAACCAGGCCCGACCCTGCTTTGCTTCCGAGATCAGATGAGATCGGGCGTATTCAGGCTGGTATGGCCGTAAGCCAAGGTGCATCTCTTGGCACACCATATAAAGTCAAAGTGAGTCTGATAAACAGACATTGCATTCTCACCAATTAGATAAGCAGCTTGAACTTTGGCTCACTCAAAAAGTGGAAGAAATTACATATACTGTAGCCATCACTTTTTAGCACAGATAGTTGGATGAAATACAAACAAACCTTGCAAACATTTCTAAGCGAGGGCACAAATTTCAGCCTTGTGGGAAAAAACGGACAAATACAATGACTTCTGACAAATACATCATCAGCAAAAGTTTCCCATGCAGCTATCCTACTAGCCACAATAAATACACAAAAGCTCTGGATGTTGAAAACCTATTGCATTGTTCTGTGCTAAGGAGGAACGCATGTATGGACAATTTCATATTGGAAGCGCATGACACATCATGACCGGGGGGGGGTTAGAGTGGCTTCCCAACTATCTCCTGATTGAAGTACCAGCGTGGCATAAATACAATGCTGCATTTCGCAACATAATGTTTCGACAAAATGCCAACAATATTTTACAAACAAATGTTTCCACCTTTCGATTGGTCCACAAAGTCTCCTTCACAACTGACTTCAAAGATCTCCATAAGCACAGTCAGTTGACTCAAGTCATCTTTAAGCCTGCCGCCATGCAACGGTTTATCATTAACAAAGACATCAGGGTAAAGCGCAAACGAGCACTACCATAAATTTTGCAATTGAGAATCACACATTTGGAAAATTCGCAAGGGGTCAGCACAGCCAGAGTGCAATGGCTGAGCCCCACACCGGCTGAACCACCTTCTTGATTACAGTATCTCTTTTGCTTAGTGGAGGAAAAGTCTCTCCAGTGCCAACATTTTCCGCTAACGGTAACCACTTTGTGTTCTGATAATATCATATCACATCGACCTGCGTTAAATGCCGTTTAGGAATGCACTTGCACACAGAGTAGTGAAAAAGTAGTTTATTTTGTTTACTAGATTATATCAGTGAACCACTAGATTCCCATCATGCAACACTGTCGAAAAAATCAGCAATGACTTTTTAATATCTTAACCTATCTGATATCACAAATGTTTGCGATATGACGAAATACAATCACATTCAGACACACACACACACACACAGACAAATGCATGAAACCAATTGATTTATTATCGATAACATCTCAGATTCCCTTGTGCTTTTGATTTACTCCATAAAAGAAGGGTTGTAATTCCAACATGGAAAACACAGGGCCATCAGACACCAGTCCAGTTCCACTCCTCACCAGCATTATTTCCTTTGATCATTTGAACAGGGCGAGGGAGCACAGAGCACACACAAGCTGCATTCAGTAACAATATTCTTATTTGTCTTATAAATAAAAGGCAGTTGCTCCCTGACAACACAAGGAACTTTGATCGTATTAAAAGGGCAGGGGAGACTAGCCCATAGAGGCTGCATTTAGTCAATTCAGCAACAAATGCTTACTACAAGGCAGTGTTGCTGATGAAATAATGCAACACCCCCTAGTGGACAAAAGGCTTACAGCACCTGGTATTCCCAGGCGGTCTCCCATCCAAGTACTAAACAGGCCCGACCCTGCTTTGCTTCCGAGATCAGACGAGATCGGGCGTATTCAGGCTGGTATGGCCGTAAGCCAAGGTGCATCTCTTGGCACACCATATAAAGTCAAAGTGAGTCTGATAAACAGACATTGCATTCTCACCAATTAGATAAGCAGCTTGAACTTTGGCTCACTCAAAAAGTGGAAGAAATTACATATACTGTAGCCATCACTTTTTAGCACAGATAGTTGGATGAAATACAAACAAACCTTGCAAACATTTCTAAGCGAGGGCACAAATTTCAGCCTTGTGGGAAAAAACGGACAAATACAATGACTTCTGACAAATACATCATCAGCAAAAGTTTCCCATGCAGCTATCCTACTAGCCACAATAAATACACAAAAGCTCTGGATGTTGAAAACCTATTGCATTGTTCTGTGCTAAGGAGGAACGCATGTATGGACAATTTCATATTGGAAGCGCATGACACATCATGACCGGGGGGGGGTTAGAGTGGCTTCCCAACTATCTCCTGATTGAAGTACCAGCGTGGCATAAATACAATGCTGCATTTCGCAACATAATGTTTCGACAAAATGCCAACAATATTTTACAAACAAATGTTTCCACCTTTCGATTGGTCCACAAAGTCTCCTTCACAACTGACTTCAAAGATCTCCATAAGCACAGTCAGTTGACTCAAGTCATCTTTAAGCCTGCCGCCATGCAACGGTTTATCATTAACAAAGACATCAGGGTAAAGCGCAAACGAGCACTACCATAAATTTTGCAATTGAGAATCACACATTTGGAAAATTCGCAAGGGGTCAGCACAGCCAGAGTGCAATGGCTGAGCCCCACACCGGCTGAACCACCTTCTTGATTACAGTATCTCTTTTGCTTAGTGGAGGAAAAGTCTCTCCAGTGCCAACATTTTCCGCTAACGGTAACCACTTTGTGTTCTGATAATATCATATCACATCGACCTGCGTTAAATGCCGTTTAGGAATGCACTTGCACACAGAGTAGTGAAAAAGTAGTTTATTTTGTTTACTAGATTATATCAGTGAACCACTAGATTCCCATCATGCAACACTGTCGAAAAAATCAGCAATGACTTTTTAATATCTTAACCTATCTGATATCACAAATGTTTGCGATATGACGAAATACAATCACATTCAGACACACACACACACACACAGACAAATGCATGAAACCAATTGATTTATTATCGATAACATCTCAGATTCCCTTGTGCTTTTGATTTACTCCATAAAAGAAGGGTTGTAATTCCAACATGGAAAACACAGGGCCATCAGACACCAGTCCAGTTCCACTCCTCACCAGCATTATTTCCTTTGATCATTTGAACAGGGCGAGGGAGCACAGAGCACACACAAGCTGCATTCAGTAACAATATTCTTATTTGTCTTATAAATAAAAGGCAGTTGCTCCCTGACAACACAAGGAACTTTGATCGTATTAAAAGGGCAGGGGAGACTAGCCCATAGAGGCTGCATTTAGTCAATTCAGCAACAAATGCTTACTACAAGGCAGTGTTGCTGATGAAATAATGCAACACCCCCTAGTGGACAAAAGGCTTACAGCACCTGGTATTCCCAGGCGGTCTCCCATCCAAGTACTAAACAGGCCCGACCCTGCTTTGCTTCCGAGATCAGACGAGATCGGGCGTATTCAGGCTGGTATGGCCGTAAGCCAAGGTGCATCTCTTGGCACACCATATAAAGTCAAAGTGAGTCTGATAAACAGACATTGCATTCTCACCAATTAGATAAGCAGCTTGAACTTTGGCTCACTCAAAAAGTGGAAGAAATTACATATACTGTAGCCATCACTTTTTAGCACAGATAGTTGGATGAAATACAAACAAACCTTGCAAACATTTCTAAGCGAGGGCACAAATTTCAGCCTTGTGGGAAAAAACGGACAAATACAATGACTTCTGACAAATACATCATCAGCAAAAGTTTCCCATGCAGCTATCCTACTAGCCACAATAAATACACAAAAGCTCTGGATGTTGAAAACCTATTGCATTGTTCTGTGCTAAGGAGGAACGCATGTATGGACAATTTCATATTGGAAGCGCATGACACATCATGACCGGGGGGGGGTTAGAGTGGCTTCCCAACTATCTCCTGATTGAAGTACCAGCGTGGCATAAATACAATGCTGCATTTCGCAACATAATGTTTCGACAAAATGCCAACAATATTTTACAAACAAATGTTTCCACCTTTCGATTGGTCCACAAAGTCTCCTTCACAACTGACTTCAAAGATCTCCATAAGCACAGTCAGTTGACTCAAGTCATCTTTAAGCCTGCCGCCATGCAACGGTTTATCATTAACAAAGACATCAGGGTAAAGCGCAAACGAGCACTACCATAAATTTTGCAATTGAGAATCACACATTTGGAAAATTCGCAAGGGGTCAGCACAGCCAGAGTGCAATGGCTGAGCCCCACACCGGCTGAACCACCTTCTTGATTACAGTATCTCTTTTGCTTAGTGGAGGAAAAGTCTCTCCAGTGCCAACATTTTCCGCTAACGGTAACCACTTTGTGTTCTGATAATATCATATCACATCGACCTGCGTTAAATGCCGTTTAGGAATGCACTTGCACACAGAGTAGTGAAAAAGTAGTTTATTTTGTTTACTAGATTATATCAGTGAACCACTAGATTCCCATCATGCAACACTGTCGAAAAAATCAGCAATGACTTTTTAATATCTTAACCTATCTGATATCACAAATGTTTGCGATATGACGAAATACAATCACATTCAGACACACACACACACACACAGACAAATGCATGAAACCAATTGATTTATTATCGATAACATCTCAGATTCCCTTGTGCTTTTGATTTACTCCATAAAAGAAGGGTTGTAATTCCAACATGGAAAACACAGGGCCATCAGACACCAGTCCAGTTCCACTCCTCACCAGCATTATTTCCTTTGATCATTTGAACAGGGCGAGGGAGCACAGAGCACACACAAGCTGCATTCAGTAACAATATTCTTATTTGTCTTATAAATAAAAGGCAGTTGCTCCCTGACAACACAAGGAACTTTGATCGTATTAAAAGGGCAGGGGAGACTAGCCCATAGAGGCTGCATTTAGTCAATTCAGCAACAAATGCTTACTACAAGGCAGTGTTGCTGATGAAATAATGCAACACCCCCTAGTGGACAAAAGGCTTGCAGCACCTGGTATTCCCAGGCGGTCTCCCATCCAAGTACTAACCAGGCCCGACCCTGCTTTGCTTCCGAGATCAGACGAGATCGGGCGTATTCAGGCTGGTATGGCCGTAAGCCAAGGTGCAACTCTTGGCACACCATATAAAGTCAAAGTGAGTCTGATAAACAGACATTGCATTCTCACCAATTAGATAAGCAGCTTGAACTTTGGCTCACTCAAAAAGTGGAAGAAATTACATATACTGTAGCCATCACTTTTTAGCACAGATAGTTGGATGAAATACAAACAAACCTTGCAAACATTTCTAAGCGAGGGCACAAATTTCAGCCTTGTGGGAAAAAACGGACAAATACAATGACTTCTGACAAATACATCATCAGCAAAAGTTTCCCATGCAGCTATCCTACTAGCCACAATAAATACACAAAAGCTCTGGATGTTGAAAACCTATTGCATTGTTCTGTGCTAAGGAGGAATGCATGTATGGACAATTTCATATTGGAAGCGCATGACACATCATGACCGGGGGGGGGGTTAGAGTGGCTTCCCAACTATCTCCTGATTGAAGTACCAGCGTGGCATAAATACAATGCTGCATTTCGCAACATAATGTTTCGACAAAATGCCAACAATATTTTACAAACAAATGTTTCCACCTTTCGATTGGTCCACAAAGTCTCCTTCACAACTGACTTCAAAGATCTCCATAAGCACAGTCAGTTGACTCAAGTCATCTTTAAGCCTGCCGCCATGCAACGGTTTATCATTAACAAAGACATCAGGGTAAAGCGCAAACGAGCACTACCATAAATTTTGCAATTGAGAATCACACATTTGGAAAATTCGCAAGGGGTCAGCACAGCCAGAGTGCAATGGCTGAGCCCCACACCGGCTGAACCACCTTCTTGATTACAGTATCTCTTTTGCTTAGTGGAGGAAAAGTCTCTCCAGTGCCAACATTTTCCGCTAACGGTAACCACTTTGTGTTCTGATAATATCATATCACATCGACCTGCGTTAAATGCCGTTTAGGAATGCACTTGCACACAGAGTAGTGAAAAAGTAGTTTATTTTGTTTACTAGATTATATCAGTGAACCACTAGATTCCCATCATGCAACACTGTCGAAAAAATCAGCAATGACTTTTTAATATCTTAACCTATCTGATATCACAAATGTTTGCGATATGACGAAATACAATCACATTCAGACACACACACACACACACAGACAAATGCATGAAACCAATTGATTTATTATCGATAACATCTCAGATTCCCTTGTGCTTTTGATTTACTCCATAAAAGAAGGGTTGTAATTCCAACATGGAAAACACAGGGCCATCAGACACCAGTCCAGTTCCACTCCTCACCAGCATTATTTCCTTTGATCATTTGAACAGGGCGAGGGAGCACAGAGCACACACAAGCTGCATTCAGTAACAATATTCTTATTTGTCTTATAAATAAAAGGCAGTTGCTCCCTGACAACACAAGGAACTTTGATCGTATTAAAAGGGCAGGGGAGACTAGCCCATAGAGGCTGCATTTAGTCAATTCAGCAACAAATGCTTACAACAAGGCAGTGTTGCTGATGAAATAATGCAACACCCCCTAGTGGACAAAAGGCTTGCAGCACCTGGTATTCCCAGGCGGTCTCCCATCCAAGTACTAACCAGGCCCAACCCTGCTTTGCTTCCGAGATCAGACGAGATCGGGCGTATTCAGGCTGGTATGGCCGTAAGCCAAGGTGCAACTCTTGGCACACCATATAAAGTCAAAGTGAGTCTGATAAACAGACATTGCATTCTCACCAATTAGATAAGCAGCTTGAACTTTGGCTCACTCAAAAAGTGGAAGAAATTACATATACTGTAGCCATCACTTTTTAGCACAGATAGTTGGATGAAATACAAACAAACCTTGCAAACATTTCTAAGCGAGGGCACAAATTTCAGCCTTGTGGGAAAAAACGGACAAATACAATGACTTCTGACAAATACATCATCAGCAAAAGTTTCCCATGCAGCTATCCTACTAGCCACAATAAATACACAAAAGCTCTGGATGTTGAAAACCTATTGCATTGTTCTGTGCTAAGGAGGAATGCATGTATGGACAATTTCATATTGGAAGCGCATGACACATCATGACCGGGGGGGGGGTTAGAGTGGCTTCCCAACTATCTCCTGATTGAAGTACCAGCGTGGCATAAATACAATGCTGCATTTCGCAACATAATGTTTCGACAAAATGCCAACAATATTTTACAAACAAATGTTTCCACCTTTCGATTGGTCCACAAAGTCTCCTTCACAACTGACTTCAAAGATCTCCATAAGCACAGTCAGTTGACTCAAGTCATCTTTAAGCCTGCCGCCATGCAACGGTTTATCATTAACAAAGACATCAGGGTAAAGCGCAAACGAGCACTACCATAAATTTTGCAATTGAGAATCACACATTTGGAAAATTCGCAAGGGGTCAGCACAGCCAGAGTGCAATGGCTGAGCCCCACACCGGCTGAACCACCTTCTTGATTACAGTATCTCTTTTGCTTAGTGGAGGAAAAGTCTCTCCAGTGCCAACATTTTCCGCTAACGGTAACCACTTTGTGTTCTGATAATATCATATCACATCGACCTGCGTTAAATGCCGTTTAGGAATGCACTTGCACACAGAGTAGTGAAAAAGTAGTTTATTTTGTTTACTAGATTATATCAGTGAACCACTAGATTCCCATCATGCAACACTGTCGAAAAAATCACCAATGACTTTTTAATATCTTAACCTATCTGATATCACAAATGTTTGCGATATGACGAAATACAATCACATTCAGACACACACACACACACACAGACAAATGCATGAAACCAATTGATTTATTATCGATAACATCTCAGATTCCCTTGTGCTTTTGATTTACTCCATAAAAGAAGGGTTGTAATTCCAACATGGAAAACACAGGGCCATCAGACACCAGTCCAGTTCCACTCCTCACCAGCATTATTTCCTTTGATCATTTGAACAGGGCGAGGGAGCACAGAGCACACACAAGCTGCATTCAGTAACAATATTCTTATTTGTCTTATAAATAAAAGGCAGTTGCTCCCTGACAACACAAGGAACTTTGATCGTATTAAAAGGGCAGGGGAGACTAGCCCATAGAGGCTGCATTTAGTCAATTCAGCAACAAATGCTTACTACAAGGCAGTGTTGCTGATGAAATAATGCAACACCCCCTAGTGGACAAAAGGCTTGCAGCACCTGGTATTCCCAGGCGGTCTCCCATCCAAGTACTAACCAGGCCCGACCCTGCTTTGCTTCCGAGATCAGACGAGATCGGGCGTATTTTTTTTTTTTATCTTTTATTATGAAAAAACACATAATATTTTACAACATTCAATCAATAATAAAAAAGGATGAACAATTCATCCTTTTACAAAATCAAAAAAGAAAGAAAGAAAAATGAAACCTATTAAAAAAACACAATCATCCACCAAAACCAATTAATAATTAAAAACAAGTTTTCCATTCGACTCAATTTCAATAAAAGTGCTCCCCCACACAAACAATTTTTCAAAATTACATCCACCATATTTATATATTACTTCTATATCTTTCTCTAAAATACTTCTAAATAAAACCTCCACACTCACAATTTTCCCTTCATAATGTCCCAAATTCCGTCTTTGTCTTACAGCGTATCTGGCATGACTAAGAACAAAATTCATCAAATTAAAATTAAAAACTTTGCTTTTCCCAGTTAACCCAAAAAGAAACAACCTCCTCCACTCAACCCCATCAACAATCTCTTCTCCCCAATGTTGTACTAAAATCCCCTTTAAAAACTTATGAAACTCTTCTAATCTACTACATTCAACAAAAAAGTGCATAAAATTCTCCACCCCCTTATCACAAATATCACATTCTCTTTTAATATCTCTATTTATTTGATGTAAAACCACGTTCGTAAAAATCCTATTATGTTTCAATTTAAAATCATTGTCTTCACATTCTATAGAATTATATTTTACATTTACATTCTTCCATATTGATTTCACATCTATATTTGCAAACACCCTAGACCACACTTTTTCCGAAGCAGGAGTTTTTATCTCTCTTAAAATACATTTTTCATATACCTTTTTAACTTTCAAACCTGACAAATCATACTTCTTCCCATTACTTTCATAATATAAAACCGGTAAACCCCTAGCTCTTGTAGCCACCTCTTTATTTATTAAAACACCCCATTCCACAGGAAGACATCCTAATATTCTCTTATACATGTTCTCCACAGTAGTTCTACTTATTTCATCATTTTCTTCAACCACATTATCAAATATTGCCTGACATGGAAGGAACCCCGGAATGACCTCATATAAGATGTCCCCAATCTGTCTCATCCCAGCCCTCATAAAATATTTACAAAACAACATCTTATTATTATACTGTATCTTGGGATTTAAAAAAATTGGCTGATTTAAAATATTGTCTAAAATGGTACACTCATAATAAATCTTTGGTAAAAACTCCCCCCAAGCCTCAAACACTTCTCTATAAAACAAAGGTATATTACCTAACATTTCCTTTTTCATACACATCAATAAACCATTGTCCCCCATCCTCCCAACCTCCTGCAAATACTCCTTAAAAAATCTTTTCCATCCATAATCTAATTCCCCATATAAATATTTACGTACCATTTTGACTCTAATTGCTGTTTTCCTCACATTTAAATCCACCAACTTCAAGCCCCCCTCCTCATAACCTGCAATCAAAGTTTTAAAAGCTATTTTCACCCCCTTCCCTTCCCATAAAAAATCAACTACAATTTTATTCATTTCAGATAAAACCCATTCTGGCATATCCAAAACATTCATTACATAAATAAAAATTGACATCAACAATGAATTTATGACAATTACTTTCCCTTTTAATTTCAAAGACCTCCCCCTCCACATATTTACCACCTTCCTAACTTTGTTTATAACCCCACTCCATGTCATATCCCTAGCTTCCTGTTCCTTCACCCCTAAAAACACACCTAACACCTTAAAATAATCATTTACCATTTTAAAAGGAAAAATCTCCTCATTATTCTTCCCAACATACATTATTACTGACTTCTCCATATTCACTTTTGCTCCTGAGGCTTTCTCATATACTTTAAAACACTCCATCACCCTTTTAACACTTTCCTCATCTCTAACTGTTATTGTGGTATCGTCTGCATATTGATGAATTAAACTAAAACCTCCTTGCGGAGTCTCTACACAATTTATAAAATGATCTTTTTTAAGGTATGCCGCTAAGGGTTCTACCGATAAAACATACAATAATGCTGATAAAGGGCACCCCTGTCTCACTGATCTCTCAAGAATAAAAGAATCTGTTAAAACCCCATTACATTTTACCCTACTTTTTGCCTTTCTATATAATAATTTTATCCATCCTATTATTCTATTTCCAAACCCATATTTTTCCAGTACCCTAAACATAAAATCATGTTCCACCCTGTCAAAAGCTTTATTAAAATCTATACTTAAAACAATTCCCCCTCTCTTATCGCTATTCATTTTATTTATCACATCTCTAAGTGTAATGATGGTATCAGCTATGTCTCTTCCAGGCACACTATAATTTTGTGTAGGTGCTATAATATCATTTAAAACCATCTTCATCCTATTCGCCAATATCTTAGCTAAAATCTTGTAATCTGAGTTTAATAAACTAATTGGCCTATAATTTTCTAATTTCATTTTGCTCCCCTTATTTTTATATAAAACCGATATCAGTCCTGTCACCATGGAGTCTGAAACAGTATTATTATCTTCCATGTATTGATACACTTCTATTAAAATTGGTGCTAAAAAACTTTCATACATTTTGTAAAACTCTGCAATTAGTCCATCTACTCCAGGACTTTTATTTATTTGTAATCCCTTAATTGCATCTTTCACTTCATCCACTGTTATCTTCCTATCACATATTTGCTTATCCTCAACACCAATTTGCACATCCACACTACCTAAAATCTCCTTTACACACTCTTCATCCACCTCCCCTTTCTTAAATAAATCCTTATAAAAATTCTGTACAGTTTCTAATATCTCAACATAATCATTTACCACTTCACCCTTTACATTTTCTATCTCACTAATATATGATTTCGTCTGTTTAGTTTTCTCTAAACCAAGAAAAAAAGACGTACATTTTTCCCCTTCTAAAACATACTTTGCCCTACTTCTAATAGATGCCCCCTTACATTTATCTATTTCACATTTGCTCAATTGTGCCTTTAAATCTAAAAACCTTTCAATATTATAAATAGGATCAATATCACATTTCCTCATTTCTTCATTCAATTTTGCTCTTAAATTATTTTCTTCTCTTGTCATCCTACTCCTCTTCTTCCTTGCATATCTAATACTAAAATCTTTTATTTTTTTCTTAACATTTTCCCACCACTGGCACTTATCATTCCCTTTTTGCTTATCCTCCATTTCATGTTCTATCAAAGATTTAAGTTGTAATCCATATTCCTCATCACCTAGATACCTTGCATTCATACACCACACTCCCCCCCCTTTCCCCTCCCTATCTAACCCCACCGAAAATGTTAACCCAGCATGATCACTAAAAGTTGTAAAAATATACTTAATATCCTTCATAAAATTCCTTAACCCTTCATTTACTAAAACCAGATCTATCCGTGTCTGTTTCAACTCCCCTAAAACCACCTGCCTTCTAGAAAATTCTCTCTTGTTCGGATTCTCATCCCTCCATATATCAATCAAATTGTTTTCCAACATTATCTTCCTTAAAACCCCCCTAGATACGTCACTTCTAAAAATAGCTCCCCTTGCCATATCTAATCTATTCATTTTAACATTAAAATCCCCAACTAAAATACAATTACCCCTGCACCATTTCCCTAATTCTAAAAATAAATCCCTCCGCTCTATCTCATTATTCGGCGCATAAATATTTATAATCCTAAAAACCCTATTCATATATTCAAAATCCAATATTAAAATCCTCCCATTATTATCATTATATATCTTCTTCACATTTTCTACTACATCCTTCCTTAATAAAATTGCAACCCCACTTGAATTCCCTCTGCCATTGTTTACATAAATAAAATCCCTCCATATTTTTTTTACTTCTAAAACACATACATTATCCCAGTGTGTTTCTTGAATACATAAAATATCTGAATTCTTCACTTGTACTATTCTATTAAATTTTCCCATTGTTCTCAAACCATTAGCATTTATCGACATTATATTAACCATTCTAATAAATAATAAAATAATAAAATATAATTCCATTATCCTTTACCTCTTATCCAGTTTCTTTCCTCTTCCACCCTTTCTCTCCCCCTCTTCCCACCGCTTTCCTCTTCCTGTATCCTTCCCTCGTTCTTTCCATCTTTTCCCCATCATCTGTGTCCGATATCTCCTCCAAGTCCATGCTATCCAGCCAACTCCCACTCTTGGCATCCACCTCCGTTGTGCTCCCCATATTCATCTCTGTTTCTGCCACCGTCATCGCTGTGCTCCCCGTGCTCATCTCCGCCTCCGTTATTGTCCTCAAACCCAAAACCCTCTCCATTTCTTCACCCCCCGAGGTACTTGATAGTGCTGTGCTTTCCCCCAAAACCTGTGAGTCCCCCGTGCTTCCCCCCAGTCCACTCCCCCCCTCCTCCTGAAACCTCCCTCTTCTTATTTCCGAGTCCATACTGCTCCCAATTTCATTTATCTTCTGGTCCTTCTTCCTTCTTCCTTCCTCCGTCTCTCCACCTTCCACCACGTCTTCTCCTCCATCTTCTTCTCCTTCTTGCGACAATACTACTGCTTCCTCTAGTATTGTTTGACTCCCCTCTTCAGCCCGATCCTCTCCACAGTTGCACTCCTCCATTCTCTTTCTACATCCACCACAAAAATTCCTTTCCTTCTCTCCATCACATTCTCTCGCATAGTGTCCTTGATTGCCACACTTAAAACACTTAAATTCCGGGCAGTCTTTCACTATGTGCCCGGGTTGAATGCACAACCGACACACTCTGACCTGTTTGTCATGAATGACTCTGAAATATTCCGCTCCTTCCAACGTCTCAATTCTTGTAGAATAAGGTAATGATGTCACTTTTTCTGTAAACTTGACTTTGCAGAAACGTGTCCCATCAACCACCTCCGTTCCTGGCCAAACTCTCCTTCTTATCTCCGAGACGGCCTCCACTCCCCAGCTACTCAGCTTGCCCAGTATCACACCATCTTCTACGTAAACTGGGAGATTCATAAAAGACACCACCAATTCCTTCACATTAATATCTCTCGCCAGAATCTTTGTGTCCTTTATTCTCAATCCATCCATTAACCGTTCTTTTCCTTTTTCATTTCTCATTGTAATTTCGTACTTCTTTTCTCCTTTCATTCGGCATCCCACCACCTCTCCACACACCTCCTTAATTGCTCTTAGTAGTTCCATTGTCGTCACTTTGTCTTCTCCTTCCAACTCAATTGCCACCGTATATTCTTTTCCATATTTCATCCCTTCTTTATCTTCCTTTTTCTTCCGTTGCGCTTTTTCGTTGTCTTTGTCCATTCCGTTTGTCTTTTCCATGTTGTCCGTCATAGTAAAAAATGAATCCAAAAAAAAATTCTCCCCCAAGCAGAAAAACTGCAAGGGGGAAGACTAACCAAACTTAAAAGTATTCAAATGCAAGAACAAAAAAATTATATTGCAAAAACCAATTAATTAACAAAAATAGCTCTCGAGCAAACACTCTCCAGCAAACACTTACTCACAGCTCAAACACTCGCACCTGTCGTCACTTCTCCAATCAGGAAATGCGCATTCAGGCTGGTATGGCCGTAAGCGAAGGTGCATCTCTTGGCACACCATATAAAGTCAAAGTGAGTCTGATAAACAGACATTGCATTCTCACCAATTAGATAAGCAGCTTGAACTTTGGCTCACTCAAAAAGTGGAAGAAATTACATATACTGTAGCCATCACTTTTTAGCACAGATAGTTGGATGAAATACAAACAAACCTTGCAAACATTTCTAAGCGAGGGCACAAATTTCAGCCTTGTGGGAAAAAACGGACAAATACAATGACTTCTGACAAATACATCATCAGCAAAAGTTTCCCATGCAGCTATCCTACTAGCCACAATAAATACACAAAAGCTCTGGATGTTGAAAACCTATTGCATTGTTCTGTGCTAAGGAGGAATGCATGTATGGACAATTTCATATTGGAAGCGCATGACACATCATGACCGGGGGGGGGGGGTTAGAGTGGCTTCCCAACTATCTCCTGATTGAAGTACCAGCGTGGCATAAATACAATGCTGCATTTCGCAACATAATGTTTCGACAAAATGCCAACAATATTTTACAAACAAATGTTTCCACCTTTCGATTGGTCCACAAAGTCTCCTTCACAACTGACTTCAAAGATCTCCATAAGCACAGTCAGTTGACTCAAGTCATCTTTAAGCCTGCCGCCATGCAACGGTTTATCATTAACAAAGACATCAGGGTAAAGCGCAAACGAGCACTACCATAAATTTTGCAATCGAGATTCACACATTTGGAAAATTCGCAAGGGGTCAGCACAGCCAGAGTGCAATGGCTGAGCCCCACACCGGCTGAACCACCTTCTTGATTACAGTATCTCTTTTGCTTAGTGGAGGAAAAGTCTCTCCAGTGCCAACATTTTCCGCTAACGGTAACCACTTTGTGTTCTGATAATATCATATCACATCGACCTGCGTTAAATGCCGTTTAGGAATGCACTTGCACACAGAGTAGTGAAAAAGTAGTTTATTTTGTTTACTAGATTATATCAGTGAACCACTAGATTCCCATCATGCAACACTGTCGAAAAAATCACCAATTACTTTTTAATATCTTAACCTATCTGATATCACAAATGTTTGCGATATGACGAAATACAATCACATTCAGACACACACACACACACACACAGACAAATGCATGAAACCAATTGATTTATTATCGATAACATCTCAGATTCCCTTGTGCTTTTGATTTACTCCATAAAAGAAGGGTTGTAATTCCAACATGGAAAACACAGGGCCATCAGACACCAGTCCAGTTCCACTCCTCACCAGCATTATTTCCTTTGATCATTTGAACAGGGCGAGGGAGCACAGAGCACACACAAGCTGCATTCAGTAACAATATTCTTATTTGTCTTATAAATAAAAGGCAGTTGCTCCCTGACAACACAAGGAACTTTGATCGTATTAAAAGGGCAGGGGAGACTAGCCCATAGAGGCTGCATTTAGTCAATTCAGCAACAAATGCTTACTACGAGGCAGTGTTGCTGATGAAATAATGCAACACCCCCTAGTGGACAAAAGGCTTACAGCACCTGGTATTCCCAGGCGGTCTCCCATCCAAGTACTAACCAGGCCCGACCCTGCTTAGCTTCCGAGATCAGACGAGATCGGGCGTATTTTTTTATTTTATTTTTTATTTTATTTATTTTTTATTATAAAAAAATGTCAAAGTAATTTACAACCAAATCACATAACCACTAACAATCCTTCAACCAATTTCACTCCCTGTACATCAGAAACAAAACCAATTTTCCAAAACACCAACAACCCATATTACAAAAAAACAAAATCAACAATACATTACAACAAATAAAACATAATTACACCATCCTTATTCACTAATCAACTTAAAATACATAATCTAATAAACATTATACATACACCATTTCAGAAGTTAACCCTAAATCCCCCTCCTCCCTCCTCCATAGACACCAAAGTACTCCCCTTTATAAACATACTTTCAAATTTCTCTAGTTTTGCATTATACATTAATTCCACCTGCTTTCTTAACCTGTTGGGGATGGGGGCGCTGTTTAGACTATTTATGCTAATTTGGCTAATTTTTTAAACGGCTTCCCACAAAATCCTTGATCGTACAATATGCATATTATTATTATTATTGGATAGAAAACAGTCTATAGTTTCTATAGGAGTTGAAATTTTGTCTCTAAGTGGAACAGAGCCCATTCTACAGCAATTTCCCTGACATGGAGTCAGATTTGAGAAATGTTGGCCACTCTTCTGAAGGCAGTTAAAAGGGCACTGTCGTTGCTATGACTATACGGACACTTCTTACGTCTTCCCCTGGATGCCTTTACGTGATGACGATTCCAACGGGGTCGATTGCGCGTTCACAGGCCCTACAAATCAAAAAACCCTGAAGCTAGTCATTCTTTGGGAGCTGCGTCATGAGCCTAGAGGACACCGGCGCGCACCTGTTCCAAGCCTTAGTTTAGCCTGTTATATTTCTCCGGTCATCTTTTCACTCGTTATAGGAGTTAAAAACATCATAAGGTAGTTAATTTAACCTGTTGGGGATGGGGGCGCTGTTTAGACTATTTATGCTAATGTGGCTAATTTTTTAAACGGCTTCCCACAAAATCCTTGATCGTACAATATGCATATTATTATTATTATTGGATAGAAAACAGTCTATAGTTTCTATAGGAGTTGAAATTTTGTCTCTAAGTGGAACAGAGCCCATTCTACAGCAATTTCCCTGACATGGAGTCAGATTTGAGAAATGTTGGCCACTTTTCTGAAGTCATTTAAAAGGGCACTGTCGTTGCTATGACTATACGGACACTTCTTACGTCTTCCCCTGGATGCCTTTACGTGATGACGATTCCAACGGGGTCGATTGCTCGTTCACAGGCCCTACAAATGAAAAAAACCTTTAGCTAGCAAGTCTTTTCTTGCTGCGTAACGCGCGTGGAAGACACCGACCCTCTCCTGTTCCAAGCGTTAGTTTAGCCTGTTATATTTCTCCGGTCATCTTTTCACTCGTTATAGGAGTTACAAACATCATAAAGTAGTTAATTTAAAGCGTTTTATAGCAATTTATATCCGTTTAGTGCGATTTTGGGACATTTATTTTTGGCAACGATGTGAAAAGTTGGGCACGCTTTTCAGTTCATCCCGAACGCAGTTGACATTTCCACATGGCAAGAGGACAGCTTTCCACCAAAAGACGATTTCTCCCAAGAAAGGATCCTTTGCCCAAGATACTGATGGAAGAACAGCTCAAGGTAGGACATTTTTATTATGATAAATCGTGTTTCTGTCGAAACATTTTAGTGGCTTAGGACGCCATGTTTTTTGACGTAGCTTCGCTTGGCGCAAACTGTATTGAAAAGTAAGGATAAATTAAAAAATGTAATAACGCAATTGTATTAAGAATTAAATTGTCTATCAATCCCTGTCCACCCTATATTTTTTAGTCACGTTTATGAGTATTTATGTATAAGAGTAGATCACTGTCTAAGTGGCGCAAGGACAAATTCTGACCAGCTGAGTTACATTTCACATTGTCTAACCATGATTTTGGTGGCTAAATATAAACATTTTCGATCAAACTGTATATGCATGTTGTAATGTGATGTTACAGGAGTGTCATCGGAAGAATTCTGAGAAGGTTAGTGAAAAAATTAATATCTTTTGGCGATGTTGACTTTTATCGCTCACTTTGGCTAGAATCAATGCTGGGCTGCTAATTGCTATGTGCTAAGCTAATATAACGATTTATTGTGTTTTCGCTGTAAGACACTTAGAAAATCTGAAATATTGTCTGTATTCACAGGATCTGTGTCTTTCGATTCGTGTATGCTGTGTATTTTTACGAAATGTTTGATGATTAGTAGTTAGGTAAACACGTTGCTCATTGTAATTATTCTAGTCCATTTGTGATGGTGGGTGCAATTGTAAACTATGCAGTCTACCTGAAATATGCACTTTTTTCTAACAAAACCTATCCCATACCATAAATATGTTATCAGACTGTCATCTAATGAGTTTTTTTGTTGGTTAGGGGCTATAAATATCTTAGTTTAGCCGAATTGGTGATGGCTACTGGTGTTGGTGGACAAATAAAAGATGGTGGATTATGCTAATGTGTTTTTAGGTAATAGATGTACATCTTTACATATTGTGTCTTCCCTGTAAAACATTTTAAAAATCGGAAATGTTGACTGGATTCACAAGATCTGTGTCTTTCATTAGCTGTATTGGACTTTAATGTGTGAAAGTTAAATATTTTAAAAATATATTTTTTTTGAATTTCGCGGCACTGGTTTTTCAGTGGGGGGGGGGGGGGTGTGCCGCTAGCGCCACGCTGATCCTAGACAGGTTAAAGCGTTTTATAGCAATTTATATCCGTTTAGTGCGATTTTGGGACATTTATTTTTGCAACGATGTGAAAAGTTGGGCACGCTTTTCAGTTCATCCCGAACGCAGTTGACATTTCCACATGGCAAGAGGACAGCTTTCCACCAAAAGACGATTTCTCCCAAGAAAGGATCCTTTGCCCAAGATACTGATGGAAGAACAGCTCAAGGTAGGACATTTTTATTATGATAAATCGTGTTTCTGTCGAAACATTTTAGTGGCTTAGGACGCCATGTTTTTTGACGTAGCTTCGCTTGGCGCAAACTGTATTGAAAAGTAAGGATAAATTAAAAAATGTAATAACGCAATTGTATTAAGAATTAAATTGTCTATCAATCCCTGTCCACCCTATATTTTTTAGTCACGTTTATGAGTATTTATGTATAAGAGTAGATCACTGTCTAAGTGGCGCAAGGACATTTTCTGACCAGCTGAGCTACATTTCACATTGTCTAACCATGATTTTGGTGGCTAAATATAAACATTTTCGATCAAACTCTATATGGATTGTGTAATATGATGTTACAGGAGTGTCATCGGAAGAATTCTGAGAAGGTTAGTGAAAAAATTAATATATTTTGGCGATGTTGACTTTTATCGCTCACTTTGGCTAGAATCAATGCTGGGCTGCTATGTGCTATATGCTATGCTAATATAACGATTTATTGTGTTTTCGCTGTAAGACACTTAGAAAATCTGAAATATTGTCTGTATTCACAGGATCTGTGTCTTTCGATTCGTGTATGCTGTGTATTTTTACGAAATGTTTGATGATTAGTAGTTAGGTAAACACGTTGCTCATTGTAATTATTCTAGTCCATTTGTGATGGTGGGTGCAATTGTAAACTATGCCATCTACCTGAAATATGCACTTTTTTCTAACAAAACCTATCCCATACCATAAATATGTTATCAGACTGTCATCTAATGAGTTTTTTTGTTGGTTAGGGGCTATAAATATCTTAGTTTAGCCGAATTGGTGATGGCTACTGGTGTTGGTGGACAAATAAAAGATGGTGGATTATGCTAATGTGTTTTTAGGTAATAGATGTACATCTTTACATATTGTGTCTTCCCTGTAAAACATTTTAAAAATCGGAAATGTTGACTGGATTCACAAGATCTGTGTCTTTCATTAGCTGTATTGGACTTTAATGTGTGAAAGTAAAATATTTTAAAAAAAAATATTTTTTTTGAATTTCGCGGCACTGGTTTTTCAGTGGGGGGGGGGGGGGTGTGCCGCTAGCGCCACGCTGATCCTAGACAGGTTAAACCCGCTTTAAAGATTACCCAAACATTTACCTTTTTCCCTTCAAAATGTTTCATATTCCTTCTACAGTAAATTGCATACCTCACAAAACTCAAAACAAGATTCAACAGGTACACATTCACACCCAAACATTTCCCCACTACTCCAAATAATATTAATCTATCCCATTCAAAACTTTCTATAAACTCTTTTCTCCAGTGCCTCCACAACAAAAGTTTTACTTTATTGAAAAAATCTGTCAGACATGGACATTCAACAAATAAATGCATCAAAGACTCTGGCTTCATCATACACACATCACATTCCCGCCGTACATCGCGGTTTATCTGATGTAAAATAATATTTGTGTATATACGATTATGCCGTAACATAAAATCCATGTTCTCACAATTTCGTTTATTCCCAAACAAAACCAAATTCTCCCACATCAAAGAAACATCCAAATCAATAAACATTTTTCTCCACATCCTCTCAGCCGCAGGCCTCACACACACAGACTTCAACATACACTTGTACATTCTTTTCTGTGTTACTTTTGATAATAATTGTTTCCCCAATCCTTTACCCACATAGAGACTTGGCATCACATACAAGTCCTCATATTCCCCCTCCCCATTTATCACTTTTATCCACTCACCCGGAATGCATAATTTAATTCTTTCGTATATCTTTAATATTACATTTCTCTCCACTGTATCATCAAACTCCCACACAGTATCTAGAATTGCCTGCCCCCTTAAAAAACCAGGTATTACCTCATAAAGAAAATCTTTTACTAATATTAACCCCGCCTTCATAAACAATTTGTTGTACAACACCTTCCCACCACTCTCTATTTTTGGATTCAAAAACACAGGTTGATTAAATATGTTGTCCTTATTTGTACATGTGTACTCAACCTGAGGAAGAAATTCCCCCCATGCCAAGAACACCTCCTTATAGAACTCAGGCAAACCCTCCAACATATCCTTCTTCCATGACATCAATAATCCACTTTCTTCACAACCCCCACTTCTGTACAAAAAATATTTAAAGAACCTTTTCCATCCATAATCTACCTCCCCATATAAGTATTTTTGCACAGTTTTTATTCTCATTGCTTTTCTCTTCACATCCAAATCCACCAATTTCAACCCCCCATCCTTTAAATCCGAGATAAGAGTTGCCCTTGCAATCCTAGTCCCCTTTCCCTCCCATAGGAATTCTGTAACCAAACCATTGAATTCTTTTAACACCCATTGTGGCATATCCAACGAACCTAAAACATAGATACATTTGGATGCCACCAATGAATTAATCACCACCACTTTCCCCCTCAAAAACAGTTTTCTTGCCTTCCAATAGGATAGAGTATGTTTTATTTTATTCAAAACCCCAGTCCATGTCTCATCTCTCGTCCCTTCTTTATCCACCCCCAAAACCACCCCTAAAGTCTTTATATAACCTTCAGCCTTTTTGAAAGGGAATCCACAGTCCACTTTTTCATCTATCCCCACATACATTATTTCAGATTTTTCAACATTAAGTTTTGCCCCTGATGCCTTGCCATATACCTCAAAACACTCCATTACATTCTTCACACTTTCAACATCTATCACAGTACATGTAGTATCATCCGCATATTGCTGTATAACACTCTCCCCCCCATCCGGTATCCGTATACCTCGAATTAATTTGTTTGCTTTAATCATTGCTGCAAACGGCTCCACCGATAAACTATAAAGAGCAGCTGATAACGGACATCCCTGCCTAACAGATCTCTCCAGAGGAAAAGAATCTGTTAAAATCCCATTACATTTTACTCTGCTCCTTGCAGATCCATTCAGTAATCTAATCCAACCTATCATTCTTTCACCAAAACCAAATTTCCCAAGTGTACGCAATAAAAAGGAATGATCAACTCTATCAAAAGCCTTATTTAGATCCAAACTCATCACAAACCCCCCTTCCTCCCCCATATGCTTTATCACATCCCTTATTGTTCCCACTGTGTCAGAAATATCCCTCCCTGGTACACTATATCCTTGTGTCTCTGCTATTACTCCTCCCATAACTTTCTTAACTCTATTAGCTAAGACCTTGGCTAAGATCTTATAATCACAATTTAAAAGTGTCAACGGTCGATAATTATCCAAATTTACACGACTCCCTTTATTTTTATACAGTATGGTTAAAACTCCTGTGGCCAGCGAATCTGGCACCACTTGAGTCTTTTCAATATATTCATACAGTTTTCTTAAAAGTGGAGCCAACAAATCTGCAAAAGCTTTATAAAATTCCGCAGTTAGGCCATCAGACCCCGGACTCCTATTGCTATTAGCAGCTAATATGGCCTCCTTAATATCAGTTAGACTCATATCTTCATCACACATGTTTTTTTCCCCTTCTGTTAACTTAGTATCCACATGATCAAGCACCTTATCCATACATGAATCATTAACCTCTTCTTTTTTAAATAAACATTCATAATATCTCTCGACCGTATCCAGAATACCCACCAAATCATTAACCTTTTCCCCTTTATCATTAATTAACTCCGTAATATAAATCTTCTCTTGCCTTCTTTTTTCTAAATTCAAGAAAAATGAAGTACACCTTTCCCCCTCTATCGCATATTGCACTCTACTCCTTACAATCGCCGCATAACATTTCTTCTTCTCATATTCATCAAGTGCATCCTTAGCCAGTAAATAATCCTCCACCCCATGATCTTCATCCTTTTCTATACACTCAAGTTCATGTTGAACCTTCTTACGTAGCTCCCTCTCCTTCTTTTTCAAAAAAGAATTCCTCTTAACTGCATATTTTATAGTCAATTCCTTACATTTGATTTTCAGCTCCTCCCACCACAACCCCATATTCTCCTCCATTAACTGCTGTCTTTTGGCTTTCCCAATACATTCTGATATCATCTCAATATAATTTTCCTCCTCTAGCAAGCTATTATTTAAACACCACAACCCACCAGATTTAGTAGGTGTCCTTACTCCGCAAGAAAATACCAACGCAGCATGATCACTAAAAGTTGTAAAAACATACTTAATATCTTTTATAAAATCCCTTAACCCTTCATTTACTAAAACCAAATCTATTCGCGTCTGTTTCAATTCCCCTAAAACCACCTGCCTTCTAGAAATACCTCTCTTGTTCGGATTCTCATCCCTCCATATATCAATCAAACTGTTATCAAACATAATCTTCCTTAAGACCCCCCTAGAAACGTCATTTCTAAAGATAGCTCCTCTTTTCATATCTAGTCTATTCATTTTAACATTAAAATCCCCTACTAAAATACAGTTACCCTTGCACCATTTCCCTAATCCTAAAAATAAATTCTTTCGCTCTATCTCATTATTCGGCGCATAAATATTTATAATCCTAAAAACCCTATTCATATATTCAAAATCCAAAATTAAAATCCTCCCATTATTATCATTATATATCTTCTTCACATTTTCTACTACATCCTTCCTTAATAAAATTGCAACCCCACTTGAATTTCCCCTGCCATTGTTTACATAAATAAAATCCCTCCATATTTTTTTTACTTCTGAAACACATACATTATCCCAGTGCGTCTCTTGAATACATAAAATATCTGAATTCTTCATTTGTACTATTCTATTAAATTTTCCCATTGTTCTCAAACCATTTGCATTTATTGACATTATATTTACCATTCTAATAAATAAGAAAATAAGAAAATATAATTTCATTATCCTCTACCTGTTATCCAGTTTCTTTCCTCTTCCACCCTTTCTCTCCCCCTTTTCCTCCCGCTTTCCTCTTCCTGTATCCTTCCCTCGTTCTTTCAATCTTTTCCCCATCATCCGTGTCCGATATCTCCTCCAAGACCATGTTATCCAGCCAACTCAACTTCTTGACACCCACATCCGTTGTGCTCCCCGTGTTCATCTCCGTCTCTGGTATTGTCATCGTTGTGCTCCCCGTGTTCATCTCCGTCTCATGTGTAGCCGTCGTTGTCGTTTCTGTTATTGTCATCAAACTCGAACCCCTCTCCATTTCTTCACCCCCCGAGGTACTTGTTAGTTCTGTGCTTTCCCCCAAAACCTGTGAGTCCCCCGTGCTTCCCCCCAATCCACTCCCCCCCTCCTCCTGAAAACTCCCTCTTCTTATTTCCGAATCCATACTGCTCCCAATTTCATTCATCTTCTGGTCCTTCTTCTCCCTTCTTTCCTCCGTCTCTCCACTCTCCACCACATCCTCTCCTTCTTGCGACAATACAACTGCTTCCTCGAACAGTGCTTGACTCCCCT
This sequence comes from Salvelinus fontinalis, assembly GCF_029448725.1. Classification (NCBI taxonomy): domain Eukaryota; kingdom Metazoa; phylum Chordata; class Actinopteri; order Salmoniformes; family Salmonidae; genus Salvelinus; species Salvelinus fontinalis. The sequence goes on along the minus strand of NC_074666.1, from coordinate 70,349,307 downwards.
CTTCAGCCATAACCTCTCCACAGTTGCACTCCGCCAATCTCTTTCTGCATCCACCACAGAAATTCCTTTCCTTCTCTCCGACACATTCTCTCGCATAGTGGCCTTGATTGCCACACTTGAAACACTTAAATTCAGGGCAATCTTTAACTATGTGCCCGGGTTGAATACACAAACGACACACTCTGACCTGTTTGTCATGAATTACCCTGAAGTATTCTGCTCCCTCCAGCGTCTCAATTCTTGTGGAATATGGCAATGATGTTACTTTTTCTGTGAACTTGACCTTGCAAAATCGTGTCCCGTCAACCACCTCCGTTCCTGGCCAAACTCTCCTCCTTATCTCCGAGACGGCCGTTACGCCCCAGCTACTCAGCTTGCCCATTATCACACCATCTTCTACGTATACTGGGAGATTCATGAAAGACACCACCAATTCTTTCACATTCACATCTCTCGCCAGAATCCTGGTGTCCCTTATCCGTAGTCCATCCATTAGACGTTCTTTTCCTCTTTCGTTTCTCATCGTAATTTCATACTTCTTCTCACCTTTCATTCGGCATCCCACCACCTCTCCACACACCTCCTTAATTGCTCGTAGTAGTTCCATTGTCGTCACCTTGTCTTCTCCTTCCAACTCAATTGCCACCGTGTATTCTTTTCCATATTTCATTCCTTCTTTATCTTCATTTTTCTTCCGTTGCGCATTTTCGTTGTCCTTGTCCATTCCGTTTGTCGTTTCCATGTTGTCCGTCATAGCAATTCAAAAAATCCGAAAAAAACTCTCCCCCAAGCAGCAAAACTGCAAGGGGGGGAAGACTAACCAAACTTAAAAGTATTCAAATGCAAGAACAAAAATATTATTTTTCGAAATCCAAATAATTAACAAAAATAGCTCTCGAGCAAACACTCTCCAGCAAACACTTACTCACAGCTCAAACACTCGCACCTGTCGTCACTTCTCCAATCAGGATGGGCGTATTCAGGCTGGTATGGCCGTAAGCGAAGGAACAACTCTTGGTACAGCACATAAAGTCATGCATTTGGCAACATGATGTTTCCACAAAATGTCAACAATGTTTTGCTACAAACAAATGTTTCTACCTTTCAATTGGTCCACAAAGTGTCTTTCTCAACTGACTTGAAAGATCTCCATAAGCACGGGCAATCGACTCAAGTCATCCTCAAGCCTGGCGCCAAGCAACGGTTTGTCATTAAACAAGCGGTCAGGGGAGAGCGCGGACGCAGTCCCCCACTACCATAAATTATGCAATCGAGATTTCCACATTTGGGAAATTCGCAGGGGTCAGCACAGCCGGAGTGCAATGGCTGAGCCTCGCCCTGGGTGAACCGCCTTCTTGATCACGGTATCTCCCTTGCCAGGTAAGTATGAGTTCCACACATCGGTGGAGGGCAAGTCTCTCCAGTGACAACATTTTCGGCTGAAGGTAACCACTTTGTGTTCTGATCATACCACATCACATCGACCTGCGTTAAATGCCGTTTAGGAATGCACTTGCAGACAGAGTGGTGAAAAAGTAGTTTATTTTGTTTCCTAGATTATATCAGTGAACCACTAGATTCCCATCATGCAACACTGTAAAAAAATCACCAATAGCTTTTGAATATCTTAACCTGTCTTATATCACAAATGTATGCGATATGACGAAATACAATCACATTCAGACACACACACACACACACACACACACACACACAGACAAATGCATGAAACCAATTGATTTATTATCGATAACATCTCACATTCTCTTGTACTTTTGATTTACACCGTTAAAAGAAGGGTTGTAATTCCACCATGGAAAACACAGGGCCATCAGACACCAGTCCAGTTCCACTCCTCACCAGCAGTATTTCCTTTAATCATTTGAACAGGGTGAGGGAGCACAAGCTGCATTCAGTAACAATATTCTTATTTGTCTTATAAATAAAAGGCAGATGCTCCCTGGCAGGCACAAGGAACTTTGATTGTATTAAAAGGGCATGGGAGACTAGCCCATAGAAGCTGCATTTAGTCAATTCGGCATCAAATGCTTACTACAAGGTAGCGATGCTGATGAAATAATGCAAGATGACACCCTAGTGGACAAAATGCTTACAGCACCTGGTATTCCCAGGCGGTCTCCCATCCAAGTACTAACCAGGCCCGACCCTGCTTAGCTTCCGAGATCAGACGAGATCGGGCGTATTTTTTTTTTTTTTATCTTTTATTATGAAAAACAATCATTATTTACAACATTCAGTCAATAATAAATAAGGATGAACAATTCACCCTTTTTTCAAAATCTGAAGAAAAAAAAAATTAAAAACAATTAAAATCACAATCCTTCACTAAAACCAATTAATAATTAAATACAAGTTTTCCATTTGACAGAATTTCAATAAAAGTACTCCCCCACACAAACAATTTTTCAAAATTTCCTCCACCGTATCTATATATTATCTCTATATCTTTCTCTAAAATCCTGCTAAAAAAACCTTCCACACTCACAATTTTCCCTTCATAATGTCCCAAATTCCGTCTTTGTCTTACAGCGTATCTGGCATGACTAAGAACAAAATTCATCAAATTAAAATTAAAAACTTTGCTTTTCCCAATTAACCCAAAAAGAAACAACCTCCTCCACTCAACCCCATCAACAATCTCTTCTCCCCAATGTTGTACTAAAATCCCCTTTAAAAACTTATGAAACTCTTCTAATCTACAACATTCAACAAAAAAGTGCATAAAGTTTTCCACCCCCGTATCACAAATATCACATTCTCTTTTAATATCTCTATTTATTTGATGTAAAACCACGTTCGTAAAAATCCTATTATGTTTCAATTTAAAATCATTGTCTTCACATTCTATAGAATTATATTTTACATTTACATTCTTCCATATTGATTTCACATCTATATTTGCAAACACCCTAGACCACACTTTTTCCGAAGCAGGAGTTTTTATCTCTCTTAAAATACATTTTTCATATACCTTTTTAACTTTCAAACCTGACAAATCATACTTCTCCCCATTACTTTCATAATATAAAACTGGTAAACCCCTAGCTCTTGTAGCCACCTCTTTATTTATTAAAACACCCCATTCCCCAGGAAGACATCCTAATATTCTCTTATACATGTTCGCCACAGTAGTTCTACTTATTTCATCATTTTCTTCAACCACATTATCAAATATTGCCTGACATGGAAGGATCCCCGGAATGACCTCATATAAGATGTCCCCAATCTGTCTCATCCCAGCCCTCATAAAATATTTACAAAACAACATCTTATTATTATACTGTATCTTGGGATTTAAAAAAATTGGCTGATTTAAAATATTGTCTAAAATGGTACACTCATAATAAATCTTTGGTAAAAACTCCCCCCAAGCCTCAAACACTTCTCTATAAAACAAAGGTATATTTCCTAACATTTCCTTTTTCATACACATCAATAAACCATTGTCCCCCATCCTCCCAACCTCCTGCAAATACTCCTTAAAAAATCTTTTCCATCCATAATCTAATTCCCCATATAAATATTTACGTACCATTTTGACTCTAATTGCTGTTTTCCTCACATTTAAATCCACCAACTTCAAACCCCCCTCCTCATAACCTGCAATCAAAGTTTTAAAAGCTATTTTCACCCCCTTCCCTTCCCATAAAAATCAACTACAATTTTATTCATTTCAGATAAAACCCATTCTGGCATATCCAAAACATTCATTACATAAATAAAAATTGACATCAACAATGAATTTATGACAATTACTTTCCCTTTTAATTTCATAGACCTCCCCCTCCACATATTTACCACCTTCCAAACTTTGTTTATAACTCCACTCCATGTCATATCCCTAGCTTCCTGTTCCTTCACCCCTAAAAACACACCTAACACCTTAAAATAATCATTTACCATTTTAAAAGGAAAAATCTCCTCATTAATCTTTCCAATGTACGTTATTACTGACTTCTCCATATTCACTTTTGCTCCTGAGGCTTTCTCATATACTTTAAAACACTCCATCACCCTTTTAACACTTTCCTCGTCTCTAACTGTTATTGTGGTATCGTCTGCATATTGATGAATTAAACTAAAACCTCCTTGCGGAGTCTCTACACTATTTATAAAATGATCTTTTTTAAGGTATGCCGCTAAGGGTTCTACCGATAAAACATACAATAACGCTGATAAAGGGCATCCCTGTCTCACTGATCTCTCAAGAATAAAAGAATCTGTTAAAACCCCATTACATTTTACCCTACTTTTTGCCTTTCTATATAATAATTTTATCCATCCTATTATTCTATTTCCAAACCCATATTTTTCCAGTACCCTAAACATAAAATCATGTTCCACCCTGTCAAAAGCTTTATTAAAATCTATACTTAAAACAATTCCCCCTCTCTTATCGTTATTCATTTTATTTATCACATCTCTAAGTGTAATGATGGTATCAGCTATGTCTCTTCCTGGCACACTATAATTTTGTGTAGGTGCTATAATATCATTTAAAACCATCTTCATCCTATTCGCCAATATTTTAGCTAAAATCTTGTAATCTGAGTTTAATAAACTAATTGGCCTATAATTTTCTAATTTCATTTTGCTCCCCTTATTTTTATATAAAACCGAAATCAGTCCTGTCACCATGGAGTCTGAAACAGTATTATTATCTTCCATGTATTGATACACTTCCATTAAAATCGGTGCTAAAAAACTTTCATACATTTTGTAAAACTCTGCAATTAATCCATCTACTCCAGGACTTTTATTTATTTGTAATCCCTTAATTGCATCTTTCACTTCATCCACTGTTATCTTCCTATCACATATTTGCTTATCCTCAACACCTATTTGCACATCCACACTACCTAAAATCTCCTTTACACATTCTTCATCCACCTCCCCTTTCTTAAATAAATCCTTATAAAAATTCTGTACAGTTTCTAATATCTCAACATAATCATTTACCACTTCACCCTTTACATTTTCTATCTCACTAATATATGATTTCGTCTGTTTAGTTTTCTCTAAACCAAGAAAAAAAGACGTACATTTTTCCCCTTCTAAAACATACTTTGCCCTACTTCTAATAGATGCCCCCTTACATTTATCTATTTCACATTTGCTCAATTGTGCCTTTAAATCTAAAAACCTTTCAATATTATAAATAGGATCAATATCACATTTCCTCATTTCTTCATTCAATGTTGCTCTTAAATAATTTTCTTCTCTTGTCATCCTACTCCTCTTCTTCCTTGCATATCTAATACTAAAATCTTTTATTTTTTTCTTAACATTTTCCCACCACTGGCACTTATGATTCCCTTTTTGCTTATCCTCCATTTCATGTTCTATCAAAGATTTAAGTTGTATTCCATATTCCTCATCACCTAGATACCTTGCATTCATACACCACACTCCCCCCCCTTTTCCCTCCCTATCTAACCCCACCGAAAATGTTAACCCAGCATGATCACTAATTGTTGTAAAAATATACTTAATATCCCTCATAAAATTCCTTAACCCTTCATTTACTAAAACCAGATCTATCCGTGTCTGTTTCAACTCCCCTAAAACCACCTGCCTCCTAGAAAATTCTCTCTTGTACGGATTCTCATCCCTCCATATATCAATCATTCCTTTTTCTAACATCATCTTCTTTAAAACCCCCCTAGATACATCACTTCTAAAAATAGCTCCTCTTGTCATATCCAGTCTATCCATTTTAACATTAAAATCCCCAACTACAATACAGTTTCCCTCACACCATTTTCCTATTTCTAAAAATAAATCTTTGCGCTCTATTTCAGTATTAGGCGCATAAATATTTATAATTCTAAAAACCCTACTCATATATTCAAAATCTACAATTAAAATCCTCCCATTATTATCATTATATATCTGTTTCACATTTTCCACCACATCCTTCCTCAATAAAATAGCAACCCCACTTGAATTCCCCCTGCCATTGTTAACAAAAATAAAATCTCTCCATATTTTTTTTACTTCTAAAATACATACATTGTCCCAATGTGTTTCTTGCAGGCATAAAATATCCGAATTCTTCATTTTAACTATTCTTTGAAATTTTTCCATTGTTCTTAAACCATTCGCATTGATTGACATACAATTAACCATTCCAATAAATAATAATAAGAAAATATATTTTCTCATTTTCCTCTACCTTTTGTCATGTTTTCTTCCTTTTTCGTCCTTTTTCACCTCCATCGCCCCTTTCCTCTTCCTGTAGCTTACCCTTGTTCTATCAATCTTTTCCATGTCTTCTGAATCTGAAATTGCCTCTAAATCCATCTCTTCCAACCAACTCGAATTCTTCTTTCCTGTGCCTGTTGTGCTGCTTGTATCCATTTGCGTCTCCTGTATAGTTGTCAGCATCCCACTCCCCTCCACTTCACCTCCTTCCGAAGCACCCACATAGCCCGAGGCCCCCCCCAATATCTGTGAGTCCCCATTGCCTCCACCCATCCCACTCCCGTCCTCCTCCTGAAAACTCCCTCTTCTTATCTCTGAATCCATACTGCCTCCTATTTCCTCCGTCTTCTGTTCCATATTATCCCCTCTTCTTTTCTCCGTCTCTCCTCCCTCCACCACGTCTTCTCCTCCATCGTCTTCTTCTACTCGGGGTGATACATCAGCTTCCACAAAAAGATCCTGGCTCCCCTCCTCATTCACAACCTCTCCACATTTGCACTCGTCAGCTCTCATGCGACATCCTTCGCAAAATGCCCTTTCCTTTCCACCTACACATTCTCTTGCATAATGCCCTTGCTTCCCGCACTTATAACATTTAAATTCAGGGCAGTCCTTCACAATATGCCCAGGCTGAATACAAAGCCTACAAACTCTGACCTGCTTATCATGTATGACTCTAAAGTACTCTCCACCTTCAAGCGTATCAAACTTTGTAGAGTACGGCAGTGATTTCACAGTATCAGTGAATTTGACTTTGCAGTATCTCGTGCCATCTGCTATCTCCGTGCCTGGCCAAACTCTCCTCCTGATTTCAGAGACTGCTGTTACACCCCAGCTACACAGCTTGCCCAATATAGCACTGTCTTCCATGTATACAGGCAGATTCATGAAAGAGACTTTAACCTGTCTAGGATGAGAGTGCCGCTAGCGGCACTCCCCCCCCCCCCCCCCACTGAAAAGGCAGAGCCGCGAAATTCAAAAAAAATATTTTTTTTAAATATTTAACTTTCACACATTAAAGTCCAATACAGCTAATGAAAGACACAGATCTTGTGAATCCAGCCAACATGTCCGATTTTTAAAATGTTTTACAGGGAAGACACAATATGTAAAGATGTACATCTATTACCTAAAAACACATTAGCATAATCCACCATCTTTTATTTGTCCACCAACACCAGTAGCTATCACCAATTCGGCTAAACTAAGATATTTATAGCCCCTAACCAAGAAAAAAACTCATCAAAAACTCATCATAATCTTGATGTGATTGGCCTGACTGAAACATGGCTTAAGCCTGATGAATTTACTGTGTTAAATGAGGCCTCACCTCCTGGTTACACTAGTGACCATATCCCCCGTGCATCCCGCAAAGGCGGAGGTGTTGCTAACATCTACAATAGCAAATTTCAA
>NC_074666.1:70283681-70341169 GCF_029448725.1 Salvelinus fontinalis | reverse complement strand
GTCTCTATTCAGGACCAGGTCTCTATTCAGGACCAGGTCTCTATTCAGGACCATGTCTCTATTCAGGACCAGCTCTCTATTCAGGACCAGGTCTCTATTCAGGACCAGGTCTCTATTCAGGACCAGCTCTCTATTCAGGACCAGGTCTCTATTCAGGACCAGCTCTCTATTCAGGACCAGCTCTCTATTTAGGCCCAGCTCTCTATTCAGGACCAGCTCTCTATTCAAATACAAAAAGTCTTAAGCATGTTTCAGAATCCTTTGTTATGTTAGGCATTTGAAAGTACGTAGAGTTTGTTCAACGATCATGACGCACAAAGTGGAATCTCATTCACACCGACGGAGCGAATATGGTGAACCCAATGGTTCTATGACGATGAGATTTCACACAGAACCAACTGTCTGGCTGCACTTGCAGATTATTTCCTATTTACCAGTAATCTTAGGAACCATCTAGTGGATCCCATACCCAGCAATTCAATGCAAACACGAACATCATTCATTTGAACAGAGCAATGTGAACAAGATTACACATCTCCCTCCTATTCCTTTTATATACAGTGTATACATTATTTCTATAGTCCTGTTCCGAAACCCAAAGACGCTTATCTTTGCGTAATACACGGTTTTCCATCACACTCTATGCCCATACAATCCAGTGGGATTTTGCAAAGCCCATGGGCCTATACCAAAGATTGTATTACAGTACATTGGTGTCATCCAATCCAACCTTTCACAGGCTGGCTCAGTAAGCGCTGTGAAAAATATCAAATGGGTGTGACCCTCCAACACTGCAAATGGAGACCTTTCAGTGCATCTGCCTTGGCTGCAGTGCTATTGACAGACAGCTAGCGCCTTATCCTGGCTTCCTCTCTACCAGGAAGAGAAGGAATTCAGACACTTATACTCCATGTGGTGCAACTAAGCTGTGACCTTCTGTTGCTCCTGGAGCTGCTGAGAGAAAAGAAGGAATATTCTTCAACTCCTTTTATCCCCATCACCATTTCCTTGGAAAGCTATGTGTCTGTCCTCTGAAAAGACGACAAACTGGTGATGCAGGAATTGTCCTGTCACACTATAGATGGTTATTCTTGCTATTAGAGTATTTGCGTGGATGCAGTTTGAATGCTGTGAGCTCTGTTCAACATAACTGTCCAGTGAACACATATGTCATCTAGATGCATAATCACCATGACTATTCTGACAGCCTGGAGTACATTTATACAACTAGTCTACTATGTTCACACAGCGGGACAACGTTTCTTATTTTATTGAGTTCTCTCTCTCTCTCTCTCTCTCTCTCTCTCTCTCTCTCTCTCTCTCTCTCTCTCTCTCTCTCTCTCTCTCTCTCTCTCTCTCTCTCTCTCTCTCTCTCTCTCTCTGCCTTCTATATTTGCTATTGACTTCTTTCATGAATCATACATCCACAATCTAAAGAGACTACATTCCCACATTCAAGTCAACACACACACACACACACACACACACACACACACACACACACACACACACACACACACACACACACACACACACACACACACACACACACACACACACACACACACACACACACACACACACACACACACACACACACACACACACGCACACACACACACTGTTCCTCCTATCCAATGAGGCAGAACTCTGTTACTGTTCCAAAGAGCTGCAGGTGAATAATTATGGCCTGATACAGAATGCCTCATGTAAATCATGTACCAGGTCATCTAACTGCATAGAGCACTGTTAACAGGAAATAAGAGGTTCTCATTTCAGGTCTACATCAAGCCACTACATGCATGTGTCTGGATGTAAGGCGAGGCTCCTGCTGCATCAGTAAGGCGATGTGGTGATGTCAAAGCCACTAAATGTTGCTGTGTTGTGGCCTTTTCTCTTTCCAACACTCATATTTCATCTAGCTGCCTGCTTGGGTCCACATATTTTTAGCTATATTAGCTATATTGATTGTATGGTGCTCAGCTCTATATTTCGGGCAGGCGACTTGGAGGGATGCCACATTCCTGGGTCCTTTGTCCTTGAGGAGGCCAGTGTTGTTATCTCCTCATGATCATCATCCGTCCTGCCTCCGTCAGGGTCTGAGACTATAGACTGCCCTTCCATTCCAAGAGGGGACAGGACTACATGCAGAAGATTGGATAATACATCATTGATTACACAATCAATGTGCACTAAATGATCAAAAGTATGTGGACACCTGCTCGTCGAACATCTCATTCCAAATCATGGGCATTAATATAGAGTTGATCCCCCCTTTGCTGCTATAACAGCCTCCACTTTTCTGAGAATGCTGTTGGAACATTGCTGCGGGGACTTGCTTCCGTTCAGCCACAAGCATTAGTGAGTTTGGGCACTGATGTTGATCGAGTAGGCCTGGCTCACAGTTGGCATTCCAATTAATCTCAAAGGTGTTCGATGGGTTTGAGGTCAGGGCTCTGTGCAGGCCAGTCAAGTTCTTCCACACTGATCTCGACAAACTATTAAATAGGACCGCACTTTGTGCATGGGGGCATTGTCATGCTGAAACAAGAAAGGGCATTCCCTAAACTGTTGCTGCAAAGTTAGAAACACAGAATCGTCTAGAATGTCATTGTATGCTGTAGTGTTAAGATTTCTCTTCACTGGAACTAAGGGGCCTAGCCCTAACCATGAAAAACAGCTCCAGACCATTATTCCTCCTCCACCAAACTTTACAGTTGGCACTATGCATTGGAGTAGGTAGCGTTCTCCTGGCATCCTCCAAACCCAGACTTGTCCGTTGGACTGCCAGATTGTGAAGCGTGATTCATCACTCCAGAGAACGTGTTTCCACTGCTCCAGAGTCCAATGGTGGCGAGCTTTACACCACTCCAGCTGACGCTTGACATTGCGCATGGTGACCTTAGGATTGTATGCAGCTGCTCGGCCGTGGAAACCCATTTCATGAATCTTCAACAGTTCTTGTGCTGACGTTGCTTGAAAAGGCAGTTTGGAACTCAGTAGTGATTGTTGCAACCGAGAACAGACAATTTTTACACGCTACGCTCTTCAGCACTCGGCGGCCCAATTCTGTGAGCTTGTGTGGCCTACCACTTCGTGGCTGAGCCATTGTTGCTCCTAGATGTTTCCACTTCACAATAACAGCACTTACAGTTGACCGGGGCAGCTCTAGCAGGGCAGAAATTTGCCAAACTTGACTTGTTGGAAAGGTGGCATCCTATGACGGTGCCACGTTGAAAGACATGGAGCTAATATTTCTCTATGGAGATTGCATGACTGTGTGCTCGATTTTATATACCTGTCAGCAACGGGTGTGACTGAAATAGCCACATACTTTTGGCAATGTAGGGTATCTTTGATGGTAATAATTCTCCTTTACCCTCCAAGAGGTGACTTGATTCCAGAGTATGAGTTTGATAGTATAACATTCGTTTTATCGCAATATTGGGTTGTGACATTTTCTTTCAAGAATACTACAGGGATCTTTACAGAGTGTTGTGGTTCACTAGTAGATGGCCTGGGAATTCAGTGTTGAAAAGTATGATGTCATGATTGATAAAAACGTTACACCTCTGCTTTGAATACCTACTCCAAATAATGACAAGCTAGACATTCATTATGTTGGGAATTGTGCAATTCCATTTCCACAAAAAAAAACATTTGTAAAATATTCCTTTCTCATTCCCTCTCCCACCAGCTGAATCATGCCTGAGTGTCTATTTTGGTTTATGCTTTTCTACTGTGTCACAGAAACCGGTAGACGCAAGTTAGACGTCATGTTGCTGGGCGGCATGACATCGCTCAGCAACATGACACACACACACACACACACACTGTAATGCTAAGGTCCAGCAGCATCTTAAACTGTGTCCACAGATAAGAGCCCAATAATAGAAATGATCATTCTCTCTCTCTGCCTGGCTCCCTGCATTTGTTTTTGTACCCTCACTTGGTACAAATGCAATGTCCCTCCTCCTGTGTCTCCTAGCCCCACCTCCTCTCACATTCTCCATCCCTGTTGGAAAGCAGCTTCTGCTGTGTGATGTATACGCCCTCCCTCCTCCCTCCCCCCGTTCCCCCCAGGCCCCCCTGATGTATCTGTTCTGTGATGTTGTGATGATGCTCCCTCTCCGACTGTCCCGAAAGGGATATGGTTGGATTACAAGCGCTACGCTGTGATTGGAGGAGATTAGCCGCTGCCCCTGCTGAAGAGAAAAATAAAGTACTCAGGATGACCAAGAAACAGAGTTCATGAAGAGAACAAAATATCTCTCTCGCTCTCTTTCTCTCTCTCGCTCTCTCTCTCTCTCCCTGAGGGGTAGGAGCGTTGGGCCGGTAACCAAAAGGTTGCTGGATCGAATCCCAGAGCCGACAAGGTAAAAATCTGTCATTCTGCCCTGAGTAAGGCAGATAACCTGCTACAACAACTGCTCCCCGGGCATCGATGATATCGATTAAGGCAGCTCCACGCACCTCTCTGATTGGGTTAAATGAGGAAGACCAATTTTAGTTGAATGCATTCAGTTGTGCAACTGACTAGGTATTCTCCTTTCTCTCTCACTCTCTCTCTCTTCTCCTCCTCCTCTCTTCATAGTGTTTCCCACATCGACCCCTTCATTTGAACTTCTTCTCCTCTCGTCCTCCTATCCTCACAATGCTGTGGCCAGCTGTCATTAGCCGTTGTCCTTGTTTATGTTGTCGTTTTCTCCAGTCGACCATGTCTTTTGTCTGCTCCCTCTCTCCTGGCACTGTCCTCTCACTTTCATCCTCTCCTATCTCTCACACATCTCTCGTTCATCTATCGTTCATCAGTCATGCATGAAGGGATGAGGAGGGAATAGCAGTTCTACAACTTTCCAGGGCAGTGGATCCAAACAAGAACCCCATTCTACTATGTGGGAATACGGGCCGGCGTAGTGATGAGAGACACTGGACAGTCACTGGACAGGCTGGCATTTAACAGGCATTCTGTCTGTTGATCAAAGACTGGGGAGAGGACCACGGCACTGGGCGCTAATGGGACCACTGGATGGATCTGCACTAGGAGGAATGGGAATGAAATAGGGTTTTCATGAGTTGGACTCCAGTCAAGACTGTGCTGGCAGCGGTTCTGATTTGATTGACTCACGGTGACATTAGTGTGGTTGTACAGGGAGGAATTTCATTACTTTTATTGCATGTGGACTAAATAGGTAATACGTGTGTGTGTGTGTGCGTGCGTGTGTGCGTGCGTGCGTGCGTGCGTGCGTGGACTGGACAAGTAGTCGCTATTGATGGAAATCTAAAGGAATGACTCATTGAGCAGTAAACGTATGCTGCACATGAAGAGGTATTTACAGTACATACAGTATGCTCTGTTGAACACAGCGAATAAACAGACACATTTCTATCATGGCTCTGTTGACTTATCAAGTATGATGAATGGAACAGTTTTAGAACAGTCTCTCTCGCTCTCTCTCTGTCTCCTATAACCACCTTTCTCTTTGATGAATCCCTGAGGATTTCTGTTCATATGAGAGGACACCATTCAACCAGGATGAAACCCTGAGAAGCAGTGTTGTTAGACCTCTATAATGATTGACAGGGGAGCCCTGTTTCCAGTTGAACTTGGTGTTCTTGTTAGGGAGACCTGACCTCTACATGACCACTCTGACCGGTCCCCCTGACCCATGGATCGGTCATAGTAGGGCGGAATGGGCATACCTGGTCGAGGACTTGTCATCCATGGTCTAGACGGACGCCATGGTTCTTAAAGGGACAGTAGTATTGGCACTGAATGATAACAACACGGCTGAACCAAATATCCTTTGTTATTTAGATATAGTTTTAGTTATATTGAGATAAAACAACATTTTAGTGAGCTGTTACAAAACTATAGCAGATGAAAATTGAATAGTATAACAACGACAACTAGTCAAACATCAAATAGAATTGGAATATGAGTAGGAGTAACACATGTTACAGAACATACAGTAGCTACATATACACTATTAGAGAAAAAGGAACCTGAAAGAGTTATTGAAGGGTTCTTCGGCTGTCCCCATATCGAGAAGCCTTTGAAGAACCCTTTTTGGTTTCAGGTAGAACCCTTTTGATTCTAGGTAGAACCCTTTTGGGTTCCATCTAAACACCTTTCTACAGAGGGTTCTACAGTACATGGATCCCCAAAAGGGTTCTTCTACCTGGAACCACAGAGTGTTCTACCTGGAACCAAAATGGGTTCTCCTATGGAGACAGCCGAAAACCCTTTTGGAACCCTTAAAAAAAGACTTTCCCACAGTTCACCAGATCATGTGTTTGTACATGTAATATTACAGATACTCTCCATCTTCAGGAGATTAAGCATATGAGCGTGAGTTGGAGTACATTTTACATATACTGAACAAAAAAAGAAACCCAACATGCAACAAATCTGTCAAATGAAATAAATGAATTAGGCCCTAATCTATGGATTTCATATGACTGGGCAGGCCTGACAAGGCATGGGCCCAATGACTTGGAAGGCAGGTCCACCCGATGGGGAGCCAGGCACAGACAATCAGAATTAGTTTTTGCCCACAAAATGACTTTATTACAGACAGAGATTCTCCACATCTGTGGCATTGTGTTGTGTGACAAAACTGCACATTTCGTAGTGGCCTTTTATTGTCCCCTGCACAAGGTGCACCTGTGTAATGATCATGCTGTTTAATCAGCTTCTTGATATGCCACACCTGTCAGGTGGATGGCAAAGGAGAAATGCTTGGCAAATCTTGACAAAGGAGAAATACTCACTAACAGAGATATAAACAAATTTGTGCCCAAAATTTAAGAGAAATAAGCTTTTTGTGTATATGGAAGATTTCTGGGATCTTTTATTTCAGCTCATGAAAAATGGGACCAACACTTTACATGTTGTATTTATATTTTTATTCAAAAACACACAGTCCATCAGATCAAGCCTACACTTTATTCCCATGTATGAACCCATATGTTCTCATTCCTACAGAGAGTGAGTGAGCGAGATAGCATGTAAAACTCCAAACCCTGGGGTCTCTGAGTGGAACCTTCTCCATCTCTGGCACTGGCTCTAAAAATAAACCCTGCATGGCTTTCATAATAACTGTGTCTGAATGAAAGAGTGGGACTTTCAATGCCAGCAGCAGGTTCTCTGACAAATCAGGGATGTGATCATTAGGGCACACTGTAGCAAAATGTTTTTAACAGAGAAATGGAAATTAGTGTTTCTTATTGGTCACTTTCAGAGAGTCCCTGTTTCAGTCTGTTTACATGTGTTTGATGTCTAATCAAATCAAAATAACATTTTATTGGTCACATACACATGTTTAACAGATGTTATTGCGGGTGTAGCGAAGTAATATCTAACAATTACACAACAATACTCACCAATCTAAAGTAAAGGAATGGAATTAAGAAAACATAAATATTTGGACGCCTTCTTCACCACACTGTCTGTGTGGGTGGACCATTTCAGTTTGTCAGTGACTGCGGTCCCATCGATGTGGATAGGGGGTGCTCCCACTGCTGTTTCCTGAAGTCCACGATCAGCTCCTTTGTTTTTGTTGATGTTGGGTGAGAGGTTGTTTTCCTGGCACCTCACCTCCTCCCTGTAGGCTGTCTCGTCGTTGTTGGTAATCAGGCAATACCACTGTTGTGTCGTCTGCAAACTTGATGATTGAGTTGGAGGCGTGCGTGGCCACGCAGTCATGGGTGAACAGGGAGTACAGGAGGAGGCTGAGCACGGATCCTTGCGGGGCACCAGTGTTGAGGATCAGCGAAGTGGAGGTGTTGTTTCATACCTTCACCACCTGGGGGCGGCTCGTCAGGAAGTCCAGGACCCAGTTGCACAGGGCGGGGTTCAGACCCAGGCCCTCAAACTTAATGATGAGTTTGGAGGGTATTATGGTGTTGAATGCTGAGCTATAGTCAATGAACAGCATTCTTACATAGGTTTTCCTCTTGTCCAGATGGGATAGGGCAGTGTACAGTGCAATGATGAACACAATCCAGGTTAGTATTGGACATCATGGACTGGAGAACTCCAACACGTGCTGGATAGTCGTCCATACAGGCAGGTATTTCTGAAAGAAAATATGCTGGGGTCTGAAAACTACATTTATTACATGAATCAATTCATTGCTGTTTAGGTCTGTTGTTACAATCTACATAACTGATTCCATTAATGGCAGTAGTAATAGATAGGGCCATGAGAATCACTCAGTGCAGGCATTTTACATTTTTAAAGCATGAAACACACCAAGAATCTCACTGCCGATAGACTGCCGATAGACTGTCGATAGACTGCCGATAGACTGCCGATAGGTACTCATCACAGTGGGAGGCTGTTGCTTCTCTTGTTAGAACAAAAGCGGTACCAGTAGAGACAAATCTAGCGATTGTAATTGTAGAATCACAATGCTCGTCAGTGGCCAATAACTTGACTTTGAGCCAATCAGAGAGCACAAACCCCCATGTGGGGAGCCAAAAACAAAAATGGATGAAAGAGGACATTTTCTCAGTAGGCTACATCCACAGATGAGCCAGTCACACTTCATATGCAATGTAGGCTTGGGTATGGTAGCTAGCTAAGTGTACAGACGCAATGCACACAACACTAAAGACTTCCTCTAAGCTAGCTAACTACTGTAGCTAGTATTGATATTATCAGTAAATCACAATGGATTAGCTAGTTTCCATGAAACAGCTGCCTTTGTTAGCTGCTGTGTTAGCTAGCTAGTTATGTCACAGATAGAACAATGAGACAGATATTTTACTGGATGTATAAATGTGAAGCATCCGGTTGGCATTTCCACTGATCACCAAATATGGTAGTGAGAGGAAGCCCACTGGCGGGCAGTGGGAGAAGATGGAACGAGGTGGATTTTGGCCGACATTCTACACATTTTCTCATCGATTAAACATTTGATCTCAATACAGTTTTCTGTTCCCAAACCTAGAATCTGTTATGAACAGAGTGGACTACGTTTTGTTTACCCTTTGCAAAAGTAAAAAAATTGTGCGCTGTTTAGAAGGAGTGCAAAAGCAAATTGAGTTACCGCACTTCAGAGTAGGCGTCCCCTAACGGAAATATGTAGATGCATACTAGAACGCACCAATAGGATATTGCTAGCGCGTCGTTGGCTCTGCCCACCTCCTTGCTTGTTCTGCCCACTATGTCCCATTGGAAAAGATAAGTTGTGGTCTATCTTAGTTTAGTTGTGAAAATCTTTGGCTATGTTGCGCTACCTAGTGAATATGCTAACTGAATATGCTAACGTTAGCTAGCTAGCAAAATTTTGACTTTGGGCTGGCACTGGCAGTATGGAGAGGGAATGATATTGTTTCTTTGTCATCTTGCTAGGTATTTATCTAACTGTGGCCATCTGGCTAGTATCAACAAGGGCTTTCTACAAAATAAAATCAAATCAAATCAAATCAAATCAAATTTTATTAGTCACATACACATGGTTAGCAGATGTTAATGCAAGTGTAGCGAAATGCTTGTGCTTCTAGTTCCGACAATGCAGTAATAACAACAAGTAATCTAACCTAACAATTCCACAACTACTACCTTATACACGCAAGTGTAAAGGGATAAAGAATATGTACATAAAGATATATGAATGAGTGATGGTACAGAACGGCATAGGCAAGATGCAGTACATGGTATAGAGTACGGTATATACCTATGAGATGAGTACTGTAGGGTATGTAAACATAAAGTGGCATAGTATAAAGTGGCTAGTGGTCCATGTATTACATAAGATGGCAAGATGCAGTAGATGATATAGAGTACAGTATATACATATACATAAGAGATGTGTAATGTAGGGTATGTAAACATTATATTAGGTGGCATTGTTTAAAGTGGCTGGTGGTACGTTTTTACATAATTTCCATCAATTCCCATTTTTAAAGTGGCTGGAGTTGAGTCAGTATGTTGGCAGCGGCCGCTAAATGTTAGTGGTGGCTGTTTAACAGTCTGATGGCCTTGAGATAGAAGCTGTTTTTCAGTCTCTCGGTCCCTGCATTGATGCACCTGTACTGACCTCGCCTTCTGGATGATAGCGGGGTGAACAGGCAGTGGCTTGGGTAGTTGTTGTCCTTGATGATCTTTATGGCCTTCCTGTGACATCGGGTGGTGTAGGTGTCCTGGAGGGCAGGTAGTTTGCCCCGGGTGATGCGTTCTGCAGACCTCACTACCCTCTGGAGAGCCTTACGGTTTTGGGCGGAGCAGTTGCCGTACCAGGCGGTGATACAGCCCGACAGGATGCTCTCGATTGTGCATCTGTAGACGTTTGTGAGTGCTTTTGGTGACAAGCCGAATTTCTTCAGCCTCCTGAGGTTGAAGAGGCGCTGCTACGCCTTCTTCACAACGCTGTCTGTGTGGGTGGACCAATTCAGTTTGTCCGTGATGTGTACACCGAGGAACTTAAAACTTTCCACCTTCTCCACTACTGACCCGTCGATGTGGATAGGGGGGTGCTCCCTCTGCTGTTTCCTGAAGTCCACAATCATCTCCTTTGTTTTGTTGACGTTGAGTGTGAGGTTATTTTCCTGACACCACACTCCGAGGGCCCTCACCTCCTCCCTGTAGGCCGTCTCGTCAATGTTGGTAATCAAGCCTACCACTGTAGTGTCGTCCGCAAACTTGATGATTGAGTTGGAGGCGTGCATGGCCACGCAGTCGTGGGTGAACAGGGAGTACAGGAGAGGGCTCAGAATGCACCCTTGTGGGGCCCCAGTGTTGAGGATCAGCGGGGTGGAGATGTTGTTACCTACCCTCACCACCTGGGGGCGGCCCGTCAGGAAGTCCAGGACCCAGTTGCACAGGGCGGGGTCGAGACCCAGGGTATCGAGCTTGATGACGAGTTTGGAGGGTACTATGGTGTTAAATGCTGAGCTGTAGTCGATGAACAGCATTCTCACATAGGTATTCCTCTTGTCCAGATGGGTTAGGGCAGTGTGCAGTGTGGTTGCGATTGCGTCGTCTGTGGACCTATTGGGTCGGTAAGCAAATTGGAGTGGGTCTAGGGTGTCCGGTAGGGTGGAGGTGATATGGTCCTTGACTAGTCTCTCAAAGCACTTCATGATGACGGAAGTGAGTGCTACGGGGCGGTAGTCGTTTAGCTCAGTTACCTTAGCTTTCTTGGGAACAGGAACAATGGTGGCCCTCTTGAAGCATGTGGGAACAGCAGACTGGGATAAGGATTGATTGAATATGTCCGTAAACACACCAGCCAGCTGGTCTGCGCATGCTCTGAGGACGCGGCTGGGAATGCCGTCTGGGCCTGCAGCCTTGCGAGGGTTAACACGTTTAAATGTTTTACTCACCTCAGCTGCAGTGAAGGAGAGCCCGCAGGTTTTGGTAGAGGGCCGTGTCAGTGGCACTGTATTGTCCTCAAAGCGGGCAAAAAAGATATTTAGCCTGTCTGGGAGCAAGACATCCTGGTCCGCGACGGGGCTGGTTTTCTTTTTGTAATCCGTGATAGACTGTAGACCCTGCCACATACCTCTTGTGTCTGAGCTGTTGAATTGCGATTCTATTTTGTCTCTGTACTGGGACTTTGCCTGTTTGATGGCCTTGCGGAGAGAATATCTACAATGTGTGTATTCGGTCATGTTTCCGGTCACCTTGCCCTGGTTAAAAGCAGTGGTTCGCGCTTTCAGTTTCACGCGAATGCTGCCGTCAATCCACGGTTTCTGGTTTGGGAATGTTTTAATCGTTGCTGTGGGTACGACATCGTCAATGCACTTCCTAATGAACTCGCTCACCGAATCAGCATATTCTTCAATGTTGTTGTTGGACGCAATGCGGAACATATTCCAATCCGCGTGATCGAAGCAGTCTTGAAGCGTGGAATCAGATTGGTCGAACCAGCGTTGAACAGACCTGAGTGCGGGAGCTTGTTGTTTTAATTTCTGTTTGTAGGCTGGAATAAACAAAATGGAGTCGTGGTCAGCTTTTCCGAAAGGGGGGCGGGGGAGGGCCTTATATGCGTCGCGGAAGTTAGTATAACAGTGATCCAGAGTTTTGCCAGCCCTGGTAGGACAATCGATGTGCTGATAGAATTTAGGGAGTTTTGTTTTTAGATTAGCCTTGTTAAAATCCCCAGCTACGATGAATGCAGCCTCAGGGTGTGTGGTTTCCAGTTTACAGAGAGTCAGATAGAGTTCGTTCAGGGCCATCGATGTGTCTGCTTGGGGGGGAATATATACGGCTGTGATTATGACCGAAGAGAATTCCCTTGGTAGATAATGCGGTCGACATTTGATTGTGAGGAGTTCTAGATCAGGTGAACAGAATGACTTGAGTTCCTGAGTGTTGTTATGATGATCACACCACGTCTCGTTAATCATGAGGCATACCCCCCCGCCCCTCTTCTTACCAGAAATATGTTTGTTTCTGTCTGCGCGATGCGTGAAGAAAACAGCTGGCTGCACCGACTCCGTTAGCGTCTTTTGAGTTAGCCATGTTTCCGTGAAGCAGAGCACGTTGCAATCCCTGATGTCTCTCTGGAATGTTACCCGTGCTCGGATTTCATCGACCTTATTGTCAAGAGACTGGACATTGGCGAGTAGTATGCTAGGGAGTGGAGCACGATGTGCCCGTCTCCGAAGCCTGACCAGGAGACCGCTACGTTTGCCCCTTTTACGGCGTCGCGTAGGCTCCCCGGCTGGGATCAGGTCCATTGTATTGGGTGGAAGGCAAAACACTGGATCCGTTTCGGGAAAGTCATATTCCTGGTAGGAACGGTGGTTAGTTGACGTTACTCGTATATTCAGTAGTTCCTCCCGACTGTATGTAATGAAATCTAAGATCACCTGGGGTACCAATGTAAGAAATAACACATAAAAAAACAAAATACTGCATATTTTCCAAGGAACGCGAAGCGAGGCTGCCATCTCGCTCGGCGCCGGAAGCAACCGCCGGATAGCAACATTAGCGCAGATAGCTTGGAATCTAGACCATAAGCAATACGCATGGATATGCATTGAGAAACAATGCTACTGCCTCCTTCTGGTTTGGAGTATTTTAACAAGCCTGGCTGATAACTTCAAAGGTCTTTGCAGTTTGAACACAAAAGAGATTGACTGCCGACACAAACGTTTGACAATCCTACCGGTGGAAAAGTCACAAAGGAAAAGTCACAAAGGTGAGTGAGAGCAATCACACATGCACATGTACACATGTACACACACACACACACGTACACACACACACACACACACACACACACACACACACACACACACACACACACACACACACACACACACACACACACACACACACACACACACACACAGGTACGTGTATTAACACACACACACACACACACACACACACACACACACACACACACACACACACACACACACACACACACACACACACACACACACACACACACACACACACACACACACACAGGTACGTGTATTAACACACACACACACACACACACACACACACACACACACACACACACACACACACACACACACACACACACACACACACACACACACACGCACATTCATATCACAAGCATCATTAGGTAAAAGGACATCAGGGCAGAGCCTCACACTTCATTGGACATAGTGTGTTTGTATGTGTGTGTTTGCGTGAATGTGCGTGCATGTGTGTGTTCTCCCCCTCAACCTTCCCCTAGCACACAGGAGTACAGTAGTAAAAATAGCTTTCTCTCTCAGCCCACTGGCTGCAGTCTGAGCATCAGCAGCTGGAAGAGGCCCCCTCTTCGCCCCAATCTTCCTTTCTCACTCTCCCTAGCCCTTTCTCTTTCCCATCCCCAATTATCTCTCCTTCCTAACTCCTTACATCTCTGCTCCTTCCCTTCCTCATTTCTCTCCTTCCCCCTCCCTCCTGCTCTCCCTCTCTATCTCTCCTAGCAGAGTGCACCGTCATTGTTGCTCCTAGCATTAGAGAACAGCAAGGGGATCAGGTTGCTGATAATGAACATGGGGAAAGTGTTTCTGTCTTTTTAGCATTTAGGCTACAATCTCTTCCTTCTCTTTATGCAACGCTCACATCTGTCTGGCCTATCATCTATCACCACGGAGATACATCCCATCCATCTGAGGATACACGTCTACCCCTCAGCCCTCGCTCATAAATCATCTGTCTGGCCTATCATCTATCACCACGGAGATACATCCCATCCATCTGAGGATACACGTCTACCCCTCAGCCCTCGCTCATAAATCATCTGTCTGGCCTATCATCTATCACCACGGAGATACATCCCATCCATCTGAGGATACACGTCTACCCCTCAGCCCTCGCTCATAAATCATCTGTCTGGCCTATCATCTATCACCACGGAGATACATCCCATCCATCTGAGGATACACGTCTACCCCTCAGCCCTCGCTCATAAATCATCTGTCTGGCCTATCATCTATCACCACGGAGATACAGCCCATCCATCTGAGGATACACGTCTAGCTCTCAGCTCTCGCTCATAAATCATCTGTCTGGCCTATCATCTATCACCACGGAGATACATTCCATCCATCTGAGGATACACGTCTAGCCCTCAGCCCTCGCTCATAAATCAACATACGGGTGAAAATTAAGAGTCTGATTTTTTTTATCCCCCTTCTCCTTTCCTCCCTTCGTCCTGCCTCTACCAATCGCTGATTGTTTTTTAAACGGCTCTGAGTGAAAACGTGAAGATGGTCCCAATAGTGATTGAGTCGTTTGGAAGAATGATAAAGGGATAAGTGATAGAGGACTTGACAGATGTGTGCCACTGACCCCTTCTTCAAAGGGAAGCTGACCCTACTCCTCCCTCCCTCCCTCCCTCCTTCTCCCTCTACTTTCAGAGATCACATCACTCTCTTATGTGTAAATCAGGCTCATGTCATAACACTATCTAGATCCCAGTAAGTGTTTTGAAGGAGAGACGAAAGAGACAGTCTGAATGCCACACTTGCTGTAAAGGAAAAGGGCAGGAGAGGAGGGATGGCAGGATGAGGAAGGTGATTTGTGAAAATAGTTGCCATGGTGACTCTGACATCACTGAAGGCGTAGGCTTGAGTGCTCACTCAATGGGAGTTTTGTTTGTGTTAAAGGAAAAAAAGACACTCTGAGAGAGATAGAGAGAGAGTGTGGGGAATTGCAATGTCAGATACTCTATGCAGTTTAAATTTGGTTATTTTTTTCCGGTATCCAATTGGTAGTTACAGTCTTGTCTCATCACCGCAACTCCTGTACAGACTCAGGAGAGGCGACGGTCGAGAGCCGTGCCGCCTCCGAAACACAACCCAACCAAGCCGCCCTGCTTCTTGACACAATGCCCTCTTAACCCGAAGCCAGCCACACCAATGTGTCAGAGGAAACGCCATGCACCTGGTGACTGTGTCAGCATGCACTGCGCCCAGCCCACCACAGCAGTCGCTAGTGCGCAATGGGACAAGGACATCGTTGCCGGCCAAACCCTCCCCTAACCCTGACGACGTTGGGCCAATTGTGGGACGCCCCATGGGTCTCCCGATTGCGGCCGGCTTTGGCAAAGCCTGGACTTAAACCCAGAATTTCTAGTGGCACAGCTAGCACTGCGATGCAGAGCCTTAGAACACTGCACCACTCTGGAAGCCCTGTCATTTTTATTTCTACAAGAACTTTGACGAGGGAGGCATAAAATGGTATTGAATCGATGTTGAAGGAAAAGTACATTGTGTACACACACACACACACACACACACACACACACACACACACACACACACACACACACACACACACACACACACACACACACACACACACACACACACACACACACACACACACACACACACACACACAGTACACTGACAAGTCCCACAGCTGGACACAGTCGTAGCCCGTAACAATAGCTGCAGTGATGTAACTCAAAGGACTCTTTTAATTTCCCCTCTCTCAACAATACAGAAATTGCAGCCATTGAATTGTCTCTGCAGGGAAACTGGGAGATATAGTTTGATGTAGTTTTTGTGTCTCTGACTTGACCTGTGCTGAGAGGACCTTGCAGGGAGTTGACTTTTTTTGTTTGAGTGTTTTGTGTCCCGTTGGTTTGGATTAAAAATTATCTTCAAGAAGAGTGTTTGATCCAAGTATAACATCTGTTTGTCCATTTATTGGAATACACAACCTGAGCTTCAACCCCAATCTGAGGACAACAGTGAATTAACCTACACTCACCAAATGAAAACTATTTTTGTCACCTTTAGGCACCTTTCTCTATTTGTTACACCCTCGTTATAGAATACCATTGCACTATTCTATCACATGCTACAGATGTAGGATTTTAATTTGAGCCAGTTTGCTACAGCAGGAGAATAATCCTGCAGCAACAGGAAATGTGAATTATCAATTTAAAAAACTACATTTTCATAAAGTAAATTATAGACTTCAGAAGACAAATATAGTACAAGTTTTAATTTCCTGCATTGCAGGAGGATCAAATTAAGATTCGACATCTGTATAACAACTGCTTGCCTAAACGTTGGTTCCCTAACTGCACTAACAAAAGGTCATAACCTTCTTCTCTTTTCCTCCCTCTTTATTGATTTCCCCCGTATCTCTTTCTCATCCCACCAGTTGTTGCCTAATGCCTATAGATACCACCAGCAACACCAATGGGTCAAACTAAGACGTGTTCGTGTCACGTGGATTTGCGGTCCATGCGGATGGAGACACTAGTGTCCCAGTGACACGGATAACACGGGCAGTGAGATGACACCATATGCGTGTCACTGGGGATCAAGGGTCAGATGTATGGAAACACTGTGTCATACCAGAGCAAGGTCGTGTTCATGTGGCACTAAACAGAAGAAAAAGGAATGAAACCGCTTTTCTCCGGTGTGTCCTAATGTATACGACCCTGGTCTTGTGACAGTGTTTAGTTGTAGGCTTTCTTTAGCTGCTGCTGAGAAGATTAAGGGAGGGATGGAGGAGGGGGAGGGGGAGGGAGGACGGGAGTGTCGGGTCTTGTGATTTGGTGGGGTACTTTTGGGGGTGACTTTGGAGCATCCCAGACTATATGTGGTAAACAAGAGTGTTTGATTGATTGAGTCTCCCTTATCGACCGTGAGTGAAATTCGCAGTCAATCAATACTTAGACCTTGTTGAAAACTTTATATAGTTTTAACATTCAAGCTGGACATATATGTGTTGTGTGTGTGTATGACTAGGATACAAGCTATCAGTCTTTCAGCAAAGGATATACCACTGAGTCTGCTATTGTGGAGAGAGAAAGAGAGAGAGTACCACTTAGTCTGCTATTTTAGACTGCTATTTGAGAGAGAGAGAGAGTACCACTTAGTCTGCTATTTTAGACTGCTATTTGAGAGAGAGAGAGAGAGAGAGAGAGAGAGAGAGAGAGAGAGAGAGAGAGAGAGAGAGAGAGAGAGAGAGAGAGAGAGAGAGAGAGAGAGAGAGAGAGAGAGAGAGAGAGAGAGAGAGAGAGAGAGAGAGAGAGAGAGAGAGTGTGTGTGCTTCTGTTTACTTTGCATTCTTCCTATTTGCCAGATCCCTCCCACTGTTTCATTCATTACCTGGTTTTGTGATTCTTATTCATAACCAGTTCAGATGCCATCTGATAATGTCTCACCTATTTGGTTCCATGACACAGAAGCTGAATGAATGAAGGGAGGGAATGTGATGTGCCCATTTAACTATGCATCACCTTACCTGCCGTGATCAGGTATTGTATCTGTTCCTAAAACAGGACGAATTATTATTATGGCACGACTTGCCCTGCTGGAGTCACATGGTCATAGTCATTGTCGGCTTGTGTGTGTGTGTGCGTGTGCGTGTGCGTGTGTGTGTGTGTGTGTGTGTGTGTGTGTGTGTGTGTGTGTGTGTGTGTGTGTGTGTGTGTGTGTGTGTGTGTGTGTGTGTGTGTGTGTGTGTGTGTGTGTGTGTGTGTGTGTGTGTGTGTGTGTGTGTGTGTGTGTGTGTGTGGCATGGGCTGATAAGGCCGCGAGGGATTTAACATAGACCCTTGACACTTTCTCTGAGTGTTAATCTGAGAGAGGAAGAGGCTGGAAGGTGCCACACACACACACACACACACACACACACACACACACACACACACACACAGCGAAAGGCAGAGGTTATGAAATGTCAATGTGTCAGCTCCAACGTGATAACCCATGGGGCAAAGTGTGTCTTCCCAGAGCCTGGACACAAAAGCTTGTGTAAACAAAAATGCCTTTGGAATTAAATGTCCCACACATAGAGCTACATACCACATACAGAGAGCTACATACCACACACACAGCGCTACATACCACACACACAGAGCTACATACCACACACACAGAACTACATACCACATACATAGAGCTACATACCACATATATAGAGCTACAAACCACAAACACAGAGCTACATACCACATACAAAGAGCTACATACCACGTACAAAGAGCTACATACCATATACACACAGAGTTACATAACACAGACATAGAGCTACATAGCGCATATCTACATACAACACAGCTACACAAAACTTAAATGGAGATAAATACAATAATATTAGTGTTGTGAGTTTTTATTTGAACTAAGAAATACCTGTTGCATTCATTCAAATCAAACCCCACACTGTAGCTACAAAGGCACTGCAAAGAAATACTGCACATTTCGTCTGAGAAGCTGAACGATGTGGAATCCTGGAGGAAGGAGAGAAGTGATGTGTCATGGCCGACCTGACTCAAGTACAGTTCAGCTCGCTTCGGGGTGAGGGTGGGTGAGGGAGGGAGGGAGGGAGGGAGAGAGAGGTGCCAGATGACATCACTGAAACCAAACGCCAGACTGTGCTGATTCTTATCTCTAGGGCGATATAACACCACCACTGGAAGGGAAACGGGACATCCAACTGAAGTTACCAAACAGTTAGTCATTGTCAGTGACATTATTTGCAAAGTGGAGCAAGAAACCAACTGTGTCATATGTTATGATAAGGTTGAGATAGGTATTAACAGTTGGACTAGATTATCAAAACTTTCTTATCCACACAATGTGAAAATGTGTCTTCATGAAGACATGATACACATCAGATTTAATCGGTATGGTTGGCAAAGAAAAAAGCTACACATAAGATATTACATTCTCTCAGTATCTCAATATCTCAGTAGTTTGGTATTATGAAACAAATGCTCTTTGCCTAAAATAACTAGGATGGATAGAGGGCCATTAATACAGCAAAACAGCACTCGTTGGCAAAGACACCAAATACTGCATGGACACATACTAGTGGATGAAAACAGCCTAACATGAATACATAAAATGCCTTCTCAACCCATTGACTCACGTAGAATTGGAATAGAAATTAGCTCTTTGAAGCCATATAACAATCCATATAATTTACTCAGGACTTTCTCCTCGTCTGCCATACAAAGTAAATGCCAGTTGCCTATATAATGCCGTTGGAATTTTGAGAGGGAGAGGTTGTTTACCAGATTGGGGTGGGGGGTGCTGGGGGGGGGGGTTGACATCAGATTTACGCCGATGTCACATTTCATTGTGAGCAGCTATTCTGACATCACAAACCAATGTAAATTTGTGTTTTTTTTAGGTACTGTCACGCCCTGACCTTAGTATTCTGTTTTCTGTATTATTTTGGTCAGGTCAGGGTGTGGCGAGGGTGGATATGATTGTTTTGTATTGTCTAGGGTTTTTGTATGTCTAGGTGTGTGTGTGTGTAGTCCAGGCATATGTAGGTCTATGGTGGCCTAGATTGGTTCCCAATCAGAGGCAGCTGTTTATCGTTGTCTCTGATTGGGGATCCTATTTAGGTTGCCATTTTCCATTTTGGTTTCGTGGGTTATTGTCTATGTGTAGTTGCCTGTCAGCACTCGTGTCATTTAGTGTTCACGGTCGTTTTGTTATTTTGTATAGTTTGTTCAGTCTTCTTCGTTATTAAAAAGATGTATTATCATCATGCTGCGCCTTGGTCTCCTCACTACAACGATCGTGACAGAATAACCCACCATAACAGGACCAAGCAGCGTGAAAAGGAGGAAAAGCGCTTAATGGGGAAATGGACCTGGGAGGAGATATTAGATGGAGTATCGCCGTCCTAAGGAGGAGTTAGAGGCAGCGAAAGCGGAACGGCAATACTACGAGGAAAAATACCGGAGAATAGAGGAACAGCAACGATATGTAGGTACACGTCTAGCACTGAAGCCCGAGAGGCAGCCCCAAGATTTTTTTTGGGGGGGGGGAACACGAGGAGATTGGCTGAGTCAGGTAGGAGGCCTGAGCCAACTCCTCGTGCTTACCGTGGGGAGCGTGTAACTGGTAAGGCACTGTGTTATGCAGAGATGCGCACGGTGTCTCCAGTTCGCATTTTTAGCCCTGAGCGCTCTATTCCAGTTCCTCGCGTTTGCCGGGCTAGAATGGGCGTTCAGCCATATTGAGCCAGCTCTATGTTTTGGATCTCCAATGCATCTCCATGGTCCAGTACGTCCTGTTCCTCCCCCCCGCACTTGCCCTGAGGTGCGTGTCCCCAGCCCGGTACCACCAGTGATGATCCATGGCATGAAGCCTCCAGTGATGATCCATGGCACGAAGCCTCCAGTGATGATCCATGGCACGAAGCCTCTAGTGATCATTCATGGCAAGAAGCCTCCTGTGATGATCCATGGCACGAAGCCTCCAGTGATGATCCATGGCACGAAGCCTCCAGTGATGATCCATGGCACGAAGCCTCCAGTGATGATCCATGGCAAGAAGCCTCCAGTGATGATCCATGGCAAGAAGCCTCCAGTGATGATCCATGGCACGAAGCCTCCAGTGATGATCCATGGCACGAAGCCTCCAGTGATGATCCATGGCACGAAGCCTTCAGTGTTGATCTATGGCAAGATGCCTCCAGTGATGATCTATAACACGAAGCCTCCAGTGAGGAGTCATGGCACAAAGCCTCCAACAAAGGCTGCCAGTCCGGAGACTCCAGCGACGCCCTGCAGTCCGGCGCCTCCAGCGACGCTCTCCAGACCGGAGCCTCCAGCGACACCCTCCAGTCCGGAGCCTCCAGCGACGCCCTCCAGTACGGAGCCTCCAGTGTCGCCCGTCAGTCCGGAGCCTCCAGCGACGCCCTTCAGTCGCCCTCCTGTCCGGAGCCGCCAGAGTTGCCCTCCTGTCCGGAGCCGCCAGGAGCCGCCAGTGTCGCCGTCCTGTCCGGAGCCACCAGCGATGGTCCCCAGCGACGGTCCCCAGTCCAGAGCCTCCGGCGATGATCCACGGGTCAGTGCTACAATTGAGGACTCAGTGTAAAGAAGGGGGGCGGCGTCCAGATCCAGAGCCACCACCGAGGGTAGATGCCCACCCGGACCCTCCCCTATAAGTTCAGGTTTGCGGTTGGGAGTCCGCACCTTTGGGGGGGGGGGGGTACTGTCACGCCCTGACCTTAGTATTCTATGTTTTCTGTATTATTTTGGTCAGGTCAGGGTGTGACGAAGGTGGATATGATTGTTTTGTATTGTCTAGGGTTTTTGTATGTCTAGGTCTGTGTGTGTGTAGTCTAGGAATATGTAGGTCTATGGTGGCCTAGATTGGTTCCCAAACAGAGGCAGCTGTTTATCGTTGTCTCTGATTGGGGATCCTATTTAGGTTGCCATTTTCCATTTTGGTTTCGTGGGTTATTGTCTATGTGTAGTTGCCTGTCAGCACTCGTGTCATTTAGTGTTCACGTTCGTTTTGTTATTTTGTATAGTTTGTTCAGTCTTCTTCGTTATTAAAAAGAAGATGTATTATCATCACGCTGCACCTTGGTCTCCTCACTACGACGATCATGACAGGTACTGTCACGTTCCTGACCTGTTTTCTGTTATTTTTGTATGTGTTTAGTTGGTCAGGACGTGAGTTGGGGTGGGCATTCTATGTTTTGTGTTTCTGTGTAGGTCATTGGGAATTAGCCTTATATGGTTCTCAATCAGAGACAGGTGTTTGTCGTTTTCCTCTGATTGAGAACCATATATAGGTAGGTTGTTTCACATTGTTTGTGGTGGGTGGTTGTCTCCTGTGTCCGTATATGTTACCACATGGGACTGTATCGTTTGTTTGTAGTCTGTACCTGTCAGAGAGTAGAGTAGTCACAACACTAGATAGTCCCAAACAAATATTAGTAGTTTATGAAGCCGTCTTCAAACCTCACACAGTCTCCTTTAGAGGTAGATGAGATAGTTGTGGGTGCTTAACCGCTCCATCTACAGTACATGGATTAGAGCACACACACGCACACCTTGTATTTTCCTCTCCTGGATGTGATTACATTGTGAGACGGTGTGAGCGATGTTTGTATGGATGAGGTAGACTATCAGATTCACTGGGTGTCCATGTATTATTCCATTGCCATGAATACAAAGCAGCTTCCTCCCAGCACCACAGCCAAACAGAAGGTGTTCATCCTCCTCTTTTCCCATCCTTCTTCTGTCCCCGTTGTCTTCTCCCATCCCTCTGTTCATCTATCAGACGTAGACAGCCTCTTTTTACTTTCCATTTCTCTCAGGTCATTTTGAATGGGTAATATGATATGCACATTAAAATCCACACTGACTTTGATAAGTAGTCTCTCTGATGATGTGATTTCTGCCCTTGGTGTTCTTCATGGTCTGTTTGGTATACTAGACTAGAAATTAGACAGATATCAGTGTTGTCGTCTCTCACTCTCTCTTGCTCTCTCACTCTCTCTCTCTCTCTCCCTTTAAAACCCAGTCCTTGCCCTCAGGCTACTGTACCCCCATCCCTCCTCACATTCCCCAGTTTCAGACTACTGTACCCCATACCACCTCACATCCTCCAGTTTCAAACTACTGTACCCCCATCCATCTTCACATCACCTAGTGTCAGACTACTGTACCCCATCCCTCCTCACATCCCCCAGTCTCAGACTACTGTACCCCCATCCATCTTCACATCCCCCAGTCTCAGACTACTGTACCCCCATCCATCTTCACATCCCCCAGTCTCAGACTACTGTACCCCCATCCATCTTCACATCCCCCAGTCTCAGACTACTGTACCCCCATCCCTCCTCACATCCCCCAGTCTCAGACTACTGTACCCCATCCATCTTCACATCCCCCAGTCTCAGATTACTGTACCCCCATCCATCTTCACATCACCTAGTTCTTTCACACCTCTCTATTTATCGTACTTTTACTCCCCCCCCCCCTCCTCTATTGCCCCTCCAACATCATAGTGTGTCACTACGGCCCCACCTGCATCCTCCATCCCCCTGCTCTCTTCTCCTGCTCCACATTCAGGAGGGAAAGAATAGCAGTGACTTTAGGTCAGAGTCTAAGGGGACTAGTGGGTAACTTCATCCTACTCGTCTCTTCTTACTCAGGACATTGCTTCAGTTTGAGGATGTTATGGAGGAAACTGCCATGTCATTAAATAGTGGCAACTCACAGTGTCTTCTATATTAGCAAAGTTGCTAGTCTGACTTACTGTAACTATTAGAAATGGGATGCACTCTTCATGAAGTTAATTTAATAGCTAGTAAGGGTTTAAGCAGAGTTTAAAAACAACAGCTTAATTTTGAAATGAGACACGATTTCTAACAGCTGACATAAAAAAGCTGTCAAACTATTTGCAATTCTGCAACATCTATAAAGCTAAGACGTGATTCAGCTACAGATGTCGAACATTGTCAGATAGAAAATGTTGAGTTCCAATAAATGTGACATCATAAATCTTCACCACTTGAAAAAGTGACAGTATATCACATGAATAATAGAGAGATCATTAAATGTGTCAGGGGGATAGAAAAATAGCCCTGATTCATTTCACTACCAGGTAAGAAGTACATGATAAATACAGTGGCCTACCTCCTCAAACGCTTTCTTTAATCACAAAAGTAATCAATCTATCTTTTTTCACGTAAATATATGACTTCATCTGAAAATGTACCATCCACTTAATTATTAGCTATAGGAAAATCACATTTACAAAATGTGGAATATCTCTCCCCCATCCCCCCCACCCATGTACACAACACAGTGAGCTTCTCAAACGGAATGTGGTGCTCTAATTCTGTTTAAAACATACTCTTTAATCTCCTTATGTTCTGTCATATGATGATGGTTTGTATCCTCAACAAGATTCAACTACAAGTATTTGATGACATGCCTGCCATTGAAAAGGGAAACAGAATGAAAAGTATTCAGACATCACATGGTTGGTGTGGTGTCATTCATTACTGTAAACAGTTCTGAGGACTCCCTGAGAGTATTCACCATATCTAACCTAATTCTAGGAAACCTAGCTGTGGCTAAACTTGCCCTATTTATCACTCCTTGATCAAAAAGCTATTTTGCTGCAGACTTCTTTGATCTGTCATTAGTTGGGTGATGCTGTTAGGACTAAAACTGATCTGTCATTAGTTGGGTGATGCTGTTAGGACTAAAACTGATCTGTCATTAGTTGGGTGATGCTGTTAGGACTAAAATGGATCTGTCATTAGTTGGGTGATGCTGTTAGGACTAAAACTGATCTGTCATTAGTTGGGTGATGCAGTTAGGACTAAAACTGATCTGTCATTAATTGGGTGATGCTGTTAGGACTAAAACTGATCTGTCATTAGTTGGGGGATGCTGTTAGGACTAAAACTGATCTGGGTGATGCTGTTAGGACTATGACTGATCTGCTTTGCTGTGACAGACAGAGACTATTTAACATGGAGGACAGGCCTCATTATGACATCACAGATCACATCACCTCATGCTACTGTTTATTATCTATCCTGTTGCCTAGTCACTTACCTATATGTACATATCTACCTCAATTACCTCGTACCCCTGCACATCGACTCGTACTGGTACCCCGTGTATATAGCCAAGTTATCGTTACTCATTGTGCATTTATTCCTTTTGTTATTATTTAAAAAATGTTCTCTCTGCATTGTTGGGAAGGGTCCATAAGTAAGCATTTCACCTGTTGTTTATGCATGTGACAAATAACATTTTATTTTATTTGACACATCTGATCCCAATCAGATTTTCATGCCTCTCTCACTCTATTCCTCCATCTCTCGATCTGTTTATGGTATTCACTCCTTCTTCCTTTCTGTAGAGTCATAGGGCAAAGACAACAAGGAAAGGAACAAGGAAATACAAAAACAAAGTAATACTGGATGCAGAAAATCACTATCACACAAAAATGTAATGTACTAGGGCCCTGTAAAATCCTCGTTGCAGAGAACGCGGACGGAATCACGGAATTAAATCGAAATTCAGCAATATTCAAAAATGTATAGAACTTAGTAGGGAATCTCCCCATTTTTCAGCTGGTCATTCAGCACAGCACCATTTCCGTTTCCATTCAATTGAACATTCCAGAACGTACAAACGTACTGAACGCAGCCCAGGAAGGAAATGCTCTTCAGGTCAGTGTGTGCGCGGTCACCGTGTGTGTGCGTGTATCTGTGTGTGTGTATGCTTATTTGCCTATGTATGTCTGTCTCTCTCTCTCTGTGTGTGTGTGTGTACAGATGTAGGATCTTTATTTGAGCCAGTTTGCTACAGAAGGAAAATAATTCTGCAGCAATAGGAAATGTGAATTATTATGTGGATTATAATGAATACACATTTTTTGTAGGGGTTGATACATCTTTCCTAAGGGAAAATCAAGTCTTACATTTCAAAGTGGAAATTTCCTGCAACTGGCTGGATCAAATTAAGATCATACATCTGTATATGCTACATGTGTTAACCTTTTGACTGTTCCCTGTCGTAACTCAGGAGGGAGCGAGACCTGCATGGAGAGCATTAGCCAGGGCCTCGTGGGATTCAGTGTGTCCTGGCCTGGCTGTAGTAGTCAGTGAGTCAGTGTGTTATTACTGGAGCCGTAGACCCAGCTGCCCTACTACCCTGATGCAGATGTTATGTATTCACACATCAGCAGTGTTTGTTGTGTTCTGTGAGCAGTGTGTGTGTGTTTTTAGAAGTGTGTGTAAGGCCAACAGAAGCTATGACGCATAGGAATAGGGGTAGTGAGATGTGTGTGTGTGTGTGTGTGTGTGTGTGTGTGTGTGTGTGTGTGTGTGTGTGTGTGTGTGTGTGTGTGTGTGTGTGTGTGTGTGTGTGTGTGTGTGTGAAGTATTAGCTCTACCTGAAAGGCAACACATGGTTTGATTGCTTACTCTGTGTACCCTTTCAAGGTCAGAGGGAAAGAGACATAATTATATATACTCCTCCATTGGGTTATTGCATGAATGCCAGATGCCTAAAAATGCAGTAGATGAGGAATTCATTCAGGATGTAATCAAAGCTATGGCAGATGAGAAGAGCTCTTAACTCAAACCTACGGTAAGATACTGTAGATATAAGAGCTATTTTGTAGTTCCCACTTTCTTCTGTCACAAGAAAATCAATAGGAAGGTGACCTGCATTTTTTGGGGTTGAAACTGTGCCATGATCCGTTTGTGCATTTCAGCAAGCCTTCTTCAGATTTACAGATAGGGAATGTGTCTATGTTGACTGTGTCCCAGTCAGTGCTCCGCTGTCTGTGGATGATTTATCGAAGAGGCCAAGTAATTTTTTTTTTTTTTTTTTTTTCTAACTAGGCAAGTCAGTTAAGAACAAATTCTTATTTTCAATGACGGCATAGGAGCAGTGGGTTAACTGCCTTATTCAGGGGCAGAACAACAGATTTTTACCTTGTCAGCTCAGGGATTCAATCTTGCAACCTTTCGGTTACAAGTCTAACACTCTAACCACTAGGCTACCTGCCGTTATAAAGGCAGCCAGCTAAGTTCTCCTGGTGCTGCTGCTGTCGTGGGAACTGATAACATAACCTTGGCGTTTGCATGTTCTGTATCATGTAAGTCCTTGCAAGGCGTAAGTGTGTGTATTTAAGAGAGAGGAAGAGAGAAAGGCAGAGAGAGAGTGTGTGTGCGTGTGTGTGTGTGTGGTTCTGACTATGCACGTGCTGAGCCTGACTGCAGACTTGTGATGTGTTCTATTTAATGAGTAACCAAACATAGTGACAGTCTGTTCAAGAGGAGAGAGAAGGAAATGTTTTTTTCTCAGTGACACAGTAAAATATCAGGGTTATCCATTTTAAATGTAACCTTAATGTAACTTTAAAGTAACTCAGTCATAAAAGTCCAGTTGTCTACCTTTATTTTATAAAATACCCTTGGCAATTAATAGCCCTGGTATATTACCATTCATCTCATTCATATCTACAGTACCATACCATACAATACAAACAGCTACTCTGTTTATTATCTATGCATAGTCACTTTACCTCTACCTACATGTACATATTACCTCAATTACCTTAACTACCTTGTACCCCTGCACATTGACTCGGTACTGGTACTCCTTGTATATAGCCTCCTTATTGTTATTTTACTGTGTTACTATTTCCTTTTATTTGTGCTAATTTTCTTTTAAACTTTGTATTGTTGGGAAAGGGCTTGTAAGTAAGCATTTCACGGTAAAGTCTGCACCTGTTGTATTCGGTGCATGTGACAAATACAATATATATATACAGTGCATTCGAAAAAGTATTCAGACCTCTTACCCTTTCCCACATTTTGTTACGTGCCAGCCTTATTCTAAAATGGATTAAATTTTTTAAAAAAGTGTCCTCATCAATCTACACACAATACCCCATAATGACAAAGCAAAAACGGGTTTTTAGAAGTTTTAATTTATTATAAATAAAAAACAGAAATACCTTATTTACATAAGTATTCAGAACCTTTGCTATGAGACTTGAAATATAGCTCAGGTTCATGCTGTTTCCATTGATCATCCATGATCACCTGTGGTAAATTCAATTGATTGGACATGATTTGGTAAGGCACACACCTGTCTATATAAGGTCCCACAGTTGACAATGCATGTCAGATCAAAAACCAAGCCATGAGGTTGAAGGAATTGCCCGTAGAGCTCCGAGACAGGATTGTATCAAGACACAGATATGGGGAAGGGTACCAAAACATTTCTGCAGCATTGAAGGTCCCCAAGAACACAGTGGCCTCCATCGTTCTTAAATGGAAGATGTTTGGAACCACCAAGACTCTTCCTAGAGTTGGCCGCACGGCCAAACTGAGCAATTGGGGGAGAAGGGCCTTGTTCAGGGAGGTGACCAAACACCTGATGGTCACTCTGACAGAGCTCCAGAGTTCCTGTGTGGAGATGGGAGAACATTCCAGAAGGACAACCATCTTTACAGCACTTCACCAATCAGGCCTTTATGGTAGAGTGGCCAGACGGAAGCCCTCCTCAGTAAAAGGCACATGACAACCCGCTTGGAGTTTGCCAAAAGGAACCTAAAGGAATCTCAGACCATGAGAAACAAGAACAACTCAGCCAGGGTCAACCCATCTAACATGTCAACTCAGGGAGAGTGCTTGATTGGACAAACTGAACTAAACTGTGTGTGTGTGTGTGTGTGTGTGTGTGTGTGTGTGTGTGTGTGTGTGTGTGTGTGTGTGTGTGTGTGTGTGTGTGTGTGTGTGTGTGTGTGTGTGTGTGTGTCTAGTCAGTTGTACAACTGAATACATTCAACCAAAATGTATCTTCCTCATTTAACCCAACCCCTCTGAATCAGAGAGGTCCAGGGGGCAACTGCTGAGCATGGAGTTTGCTTCTGTGTAGTCACTTGAGATTAATTGCATATTATTGTGTCAACTACAGTACCATAAAAATCTAACAGAATCTCACGGATGTATTAGACTTAGGAAAGACACAACTGTGTTAGAAATAGTACAAAATCTAAATATGGTGACCTGTACTTTTGCTCAAGAACTTTTCTGGCCTACTGCCTGTTTTTTGACAGAATTACTTCAATTGTGTTTTGTTTCCTGTACTTTAAAAACAGACCATTATGAATCTAAAGCTCACAGCGTTCCTCTCCCAAAATATCTGCATAGTGACATGATGGACAGAGGAAAGAAAGAAAGCGAGAGAGAAAGAAGGAGAGAGAGAAAGAAAGAAAGAAAATAAAGAGAGAGAGAGAGAGAGAAAGTTAGATAGTGATAAAGGAAGAGAGAGAGGAGAGGTAGAGGGAGCAAGAGCCTCATTTAAACAGCTACAGTATCTGTTTCTCCCTCCCTCATTCTCTCTCACTCTCTGTCTTTTACACACTCCCTTCGTCTCTACTTCAAAGGGAGCAGTGCAGTGTCTGTTGTGAAGAGCCCAGGGCTCTCTGCAGACACATGTTAACTAATAAGAAGCAGTGACATAAAATACTCTGTCTGGGCTGCAGGGAGGTGTGTGTGTGTGTGTGTGTGTGTGTGTGTGTGTGTGTGTGTGTGTGTGTGTGTGTGTGTGTGTGTGTGTGTGTGTGTGTGTGTGTGTGTGTGTGTGTGTGTGTGTGTGTGTGTGTGTGTGTGTGTGTGTGTGTGTGTGCGTGTGTGTGTGTGTGTTTATACATGTGCGTGTTTGATCCCACTGTCCTTGATGCGCTCCATAGCTACGCCTGTCCCAGCTTAATGTTGTCCTTTTATTTTTCTGCTACAGTAAAAAATGATGTTTCTGTTGCGCTGGTGGTGTGAAAACAGCAACATCAGAGACCATGAAGTCGTCACAGACCCAGTCACGTCGACACACTACTAACCCCTCCCCCCCCACACTCCTATCACCCTATCCCAGCCGGCTGTGACGTCACGGACAGGGAGTCAGGGAGGACAGCGGTGAGCTACAGTACAACTGTCGTACAACACTCTGTTTGTTCCCATCTGATTTTATTCAACAATTATTTGAAACTAGGCAAGTCAATTATAGGAAGCACTACCACAGCCCAACCAAGAGGCAAAACACAGCAACACTATAAAACAATGCATCACATTGTCGTAGTTTAGCTAATACTCCTGCTAGGGACCTACACAGCAGAGGAGGCTGGAGGGAGGAGCTATAGGAGGGCGAGCTCATTGTAATGGCTGGAATGGAATAAATGGAATGGTATCAAATACATCAAACATATGGACACCACATGTTGGATCCGCTCCATTCCAGCCGTTACAATGAGCTCCTCCCACCAGCCTCCTCTGATACACAGTCAGTCCATACTAAACTTGGTCTGTTGTGAGAAGCTAGATTACCTCTGCTCCCCCCTTTCCCCTTTTATTTTCCCCTCCTCTTCCCCTTTTCTCACTATTCCTGGAGGGAGGGAGAGCAAAGCGAATCACTTTGAAGACTAATTGAGGATTAAAGACCTTATAGCACAGTCAGGGTAACATGTACCAGAAGAGGCAGTGAGGGGAAGATACAGTATGTTATAGGATTACACTTAAGACAATATACCTAAGACAATCATGTGGCTTCTTTGTCTCAGCAAGACACACACATACTGTATACACACATGTCTGCCGACACACACACACACCACAGGAGGCTGCTGACGGGAGGACGGCTCATAATAATGTTTGGAACGGCGCAAATAGAATGTCATCAAACACGTGGAAACCATGTGTTGATGAATTTGAAACTATTCCACTATTCCGCGCCATTCATTATAACAAGCCCGTCCTCCCCCAATTAAGGTGCCACCAACCTCCTGAGATACACACTCTATAAACACACAAATTTACCACATTTCCCATGTGCATGTACACGCAAATGTACCCACATATCAATTACATGACACGCAAACGTACCCACATATCAATTACATGATTGTTTTTGTTTAGAAACAGTCAAATAATTCAGTTCCAAGACAGTTGTAATTTTTGTGAGAACACAAATCAAAATGTTATGGACGGCTGCGAGACCAACATGGAGGTAGGTTAGTATGCTGGAGTGTTATGGACGGCTGAGAGGCCAACATGGAGGTAGGTTAGTATGCTGGAGTGTTATGAACGGCTGCGAGGCCAACATGGAGGTAGGTTAGTATGCTGGAGTGTTATGGACGGCTGAGAGGCCAACATGGAGGTAGGTTAGTATGCTGGAGTGTTATGGACGGCTGAGAGGCCAACATGGAGGTAGGTTAGTATGCTGGAGTGTTATGGACGGCTGCGAGGCCAACATGGAGGTAGGTTAGTATGCTGGAGTGTTATGGACGGCTGCGAGGCCAACATGGAGGTAGGTTAGTATGCTGGAGTGTTATGGACGGCTGAGAGGCCAACATGGAGGTAGGTTAGTATGCTGGAGTGTTATGGACGGCTGCGAGGCCAACATGGAGGTAGGTTAGTATGCTGGAGTGTTATGGACGGCTGCGAGGCCAACATGGAGGTAGGTTAGTATGCTGGAGTGTTATGGACGGCTGCGAGGCCAACATGGAGGTAGGTTAGTATGCTGGAGTGTTATGGACGGCTGAGAGGCCAACATGGAGGTAGGTTAGTATGCTGGAGTGTTATGGACGGCTGCGAGGCCAACATGGAGGTAGGTTAGTATGCTGGAGTGTTATGGACGGCTGCGAGGCCAACATGGAGGTAGGTTAGTATGCTGGAGTGTTATGGACGGCTGCGAGGCCAACATGGAGGTAGGTTAGTATGCTGGAGTGTTATGGACGGCTGCGAGGCCAACATGGAGATAGGTTAGTATGCTGGAGTGTGTAGCTCCAGGACTTCTATGGCTCTGGTCCTGGAGAGCACATGACCATGGAAACCTCTGAGCCTTTTGCAGTATAAACAGACCGGAGGCCTTGCCAAGCCAAGGCCTCTGAGCTCTCTGTGCAGTACACACTCTCTCTCTGTACAATGATGCATGCCACCAAGGTGTAGATCAAGAAACTGATCGAAGCTCAGTTGGTTTTCTCTCCCTAAAAAGTTAAGTGTAGGATTCATGGAGGAAAAACTGATCCGAGATCTGTGCCAAGAGGGCCGAGGCAGCTTCTATCTAAAACCCACCTGTCAAATAATGTGTCCTCCCTTTCTATATGGTCAGACTGAGAAGCTATTGTAGACCTATTACAAACCTAATATCCAACATCCACAACCACCTTCGGATGTCTTAATGTGTTTACAGCTCCCAGTCCCCGACCTGCACTACAGCATGTGATTTTGCTTGTGTTCATGCTTGGCAAACCTAAGCGTTTAAAGAATGTATAAAAGTCCACTATAAGCCAACCAGTAGCCACTTACTTCCTCTTCTCAACCATATTATGCTGGCATAGGAAGAGGTTCTGTGATGTAATACTGGTGTTACTGTGGAAGCAATACTTCCATGGATCTGTGTAGTGTCTGTTATGGTAGCACGAGACTAAGGAATGACAAGCCAGCACTACACATCATGCGAGGCTATTACACACCAGCAATAATCAACTTCTCATCAAAGTCTTTGTGTGCAGTTATAGCCTTATTGTTACCTACATTTATAACATGAACTATAACAGTTATCAATGTAGTTGCATTACACATGTCACAAATGTTGACAAAACACTTTTAAGGAACACAAAACAATTATTGTGGTGATGTTGATGCGCATGTGTGTAGGCCTGCTAGGTGTTACAGTACACACACCTGTTATGCGTCCCCCCACAAGGTCTTAGTCATGGTAAATACCAGATTTGTGTGGTAAAAGATTACAGTCCTCGTTTTAACATGGTAGTGAATGTGTGATAGGGTTAACAGCATGGAAAACTACTGGCCTTGGAAATGTGAGCCTGATAGGTGCATGATGTGAACACCAATGAGCAGTATGCACATTATTCTTATTGGTGGTAACACTTTACATTGAAGTTTCCTTATTAGAGAGTAATTACATTCAATAACAAGAACATAGAGATCGTGGAATATCTACATTTTGTTGAATGGAAAGGGTTTGTTTTGCATTATGGCCAAACCATTGTGTAGCAATTTATACAGGGTGAGTACACGTTTGCTTATCTTTTCATACGTGAGTTAGTGGGACAACATACCTTACATCAACTAGAGCGCCGTAACTAATATATATTTAGCAATGTCCAATGTAAACTCGAGAGTGCCCTGTCCACCCAGGTATGACGTGGGCTGCTACATCAGCACCTTGGATACGGGCACACCATTCACCAAAGAGCTCCTGCCCCGTTTTCAGCCAATCAGCGGAGTGTTTTCTCGATAGGAGATCAACCCCACCCCCTTCGCTTCCAACTGTATCGTTCCGCTTTGGGAATGTCCTTTCCGACAGAGCTGTAGATTTGACTGAAATTGCCAAATGCAACCCCCATTTCTTTTACTCATCATTTTCAAACTGCCATTCTCTGATCTAACAGTTTGTGTTTGCTCTAGCATGGTAACAACGCATGGTTATTGCGGTTTCATGGGTGAGCGTGTAAGCGTGTATTCAGCTCAACAAATTGCTCCCTCATTATTTTAAAACATGTCAAATAAATGAGTCGGAAGCACTTGGCAATACCAGTTAACCTATTCGAATGCAAGTATTCCATATCATAGCCTTGTCGAGGCAATAGGGGAGATATATCTCGGCTGAAATGACTGATACGCTGATCTAAATCACTTTGGATGTCAAGCAAAGGCACATAATCTATCAACCATGCATCACTGAAAATACATAATCAAAAGATACTATATGCAAATTACATAATTTATCATATGTCTGACTTCATAATCGATGTATTTTTGTCTGCTGTCAGAGACATAGGAAAAGTGTGACGCAAATGTTCTTGTTATGGGCGTCTCTTCATTTTTATGCCTTGGATTGACAGTATAACTAACCAATACACTTTCGAGTTTGTACATTTCCAGCAGGCTGGATTCCCCAACTTGACCAATTGCAGGCCCAGATTTGGTGCTCGTATTGTTTTGACCTCTGAAACCGCATCACCGCCTACCTCGTGCCCATGGCGGAGGAAAGCTATAAATATAGGCGCATGACAGCCGACTGGGACGAAGTTGTAAAACTCCCAGGTAGAAGGGAAACATTCTGCAAGCCTGCTGAAAGGGGGAAACGCCAAAAAAACTAAAAATCTAAACTAAAGCAAAATAAATAACGATAACCTATCGACGTCTACACGTACTGGAACACTTTTTTATGTTAATATTATACTATATGTGAAGAAAGTATTTATATCTATCCTACACTTCTATTTGCACTAACGGTACTTCAACTACTGAGAATCTTTATTTTGTACGAAAAAGTAAGTATTGCTTTTGGCTCAATTACTCTGCGTGTTCGATTGGATATCCATCAATCATCTATAGCACAGTATTCTTGATGAACTATTTACCCCAGATTATATCGCAGGGGTTTTTAATCAAGTTGATTTGCTGCGTCAGTCCCCAAAGTTAGGGAGGGGTAGCCTAACTAACTGAAACGTGTGTGTGTGTGAGAGAGAAAGACGGGATATGAGCTAAATAGTCATCTACATTTGCTTGACTATCAAGACTGACTGTCAAATTATTGAAAGAAGAAACTTGCGGAGTGGCAATAGGCTATGCACGGAATTATGTTATCTCTTTTTTTGGCCCCGTTATTAAATCTCCAGGTCGGAAAGAATTAACAGTATATCAAGTGGTAATTTATAGGTCCGCAGAGATTATAAAAAAAAGGTAACTGCTCACACTGCCTCAAACGAACAAAACCACCCGCTGTTGGGCAGAAAACTGTCTATTTCGTAATGACCGAGTATGATTGTTTATTGGATACAGCTTATTTAGCATTTTCTTCTGTACTTGGCCATATCCAAAATGAATAGACTAGTTGTTACATTTTGCTAAACCGTTTATGTTGACACTGTTCTGATAATAGCAACACCTAACCTTTATATCCCCTGCCTCGCCTAGTCGACGTTCACTGCTACATTTTAATCAGCATTCCAAGTAGTGCGAGTTGAGAGCCGCCAATCTGATACAATATTTACAGGGTACATTCTTCTATCGCCAGCCTGATTGCTAATATGTAACCGTTCTGTAAAAAAAAGTGCAGTATGCCTTTCCGAATGTAACTGCGACTCTGTGACGTTGGCAACATTGTAAGGAGGCTAGCTATTTATTATGTAACACGATCAGTTCTAGTGCTTCACTATAGCTTCGTATTGATAAAACAGCACAGCTCTTTCTGTGGAGATTTCTAAAATTCTGAAAATAGTTTGTCTATTGTGAAATCTTTAGGTTGTTCATATTGAGTTGTAGATATGCAGACACATTCAGTAGATCCCCTTGCTTGTCATGGCTATTTATAAACTAGGTCGTTCTGTTCCATAGCGTGACATTGCATTGTTAAAGATGATTCAGGCTATATACGTTGATACTGAATAAGGCATTGTTCGGGAAAGCGCTTGTAAGGGTTTCACTACTGTTTTACACCTGCTGTTTCCTGTGCATGTGAAAAATAAACGTTGAGACTTGAAACAAGACAGAGAAGAGGTGAACGCTTGATCCGTCATAGCATACTAGTTGATTTGAGTGTTCAAACTGCAATTCTATTCTAGATGTTTCCCTCAGGAAGTAAAGGGTTAACGTTTAAAGGGCATTTTATTGCATTCCTTTACAAAGTCTGCAGTAGTAGGCTCAACCTGAGTCAAGTAGGTGAGGACATTGCCACCCACATCTTTGAGAAGTGTTGCCTGTTTACAAAATGTTGTCCAGTTATACCGAATGTTACTAAAGTAATGCAAATTCTTTACATGGCTTGTATCTAGTGGAGGAATGGTTCATGCCTTTTAATGTCTTATTGTTTTCCATATCTCTCTGAACAATATGCTAATCATTTATCTTCTTTTTCAGGAAAAAACAAGGCTCAACCTGTGGAAGAACGCCTCTTGCGACTAGCACTTTAGTTTTTAGATCAGTTCCACAAAGCTCTAGTTCCTTTTGCCTGGTGTTGACCCAACCATCACACCCTACCCTGCCTGGGAAGCACCTACGCCACCCACCACAGATACGTAAAGCAACTCAACAGGACGCAGCTGCCGACACCTCTTCTCGCACCCGGAGCAGTTCAGCAGCCAGCTATGCAGCTTGAAATCCAAGTAGCCCTCAACTTCGTCATCTCCTACCTTTACAACAAGCTGCCACGGCGACGGGTCAACATCTTCGGCGAGGAGCTTGAGAGGCAGCTCAAAGGGA
The DNA here is from genome assembly GCF_029448725.1 of Salvelinus fontinalis. Lineage (NCBI taxonomy): Eukaryota > Metazoa > Chordata > Actinopteri > Salmoniformes > Salmonidae > Salvelinus > Salvelinus fontinalis. Next base: position 70,305,183 of record NC_074666.1, on the reverse strand, counting down.
AGTATGAGGGCCACTGGTACCCAGACAAGCCATACAAGGGCTCTGGATTCAGGTGCATCCACGTAGGGGAGAAGGTGGACCCGGTGGTAGAGAAGGCAGCCAAAGAGAGTGGCCTGGACATTGAGGATGTGCGCCACAATCTGCCTCAGGACCTCAGTGTGTGGATCGACCCCTTCGAGGTATCCTACCAGATCGGGGAGAAGGGGCCCGTCAAGGTGCTGTACGTGGACGACAGCAATGAGAGCAGCCCCAGTGGGCTGGAGCTGGACAAGGAGATCAAGAACAGTTTCAACCCTGAGGCCCAGGTCTTCATGCCCATCAGTGAGCCTGTGGTGGGCCCCTCTCCGACTTCCAGCTCTCCTTCGCCTCCCTTCGGCCACTCGGCTGCTGTCAGCCCCACCTTCATGCCACGCTCCAACCAGCCTTTAACCTTCACCACCGCCACCTTCGCCGCCACCAAATTCGGCTCCACCAAAATGAAGAGCAGCAGCCGCAACAACCAGAACGGCAACGGTGGCCAAGGCGGACAGGGTCAGAAGGTGTCCCGCACCTCGCCCACCAACCTGGGCCTGAATGTGAACACGCTGCTGAAGCAGAAAGCCATCTCCACCTCCATGCACTCTCTGTACGGTTTGGGCCTGGGCCAGCAGCAGCAGGCCTCAGCCCTCAGCCCCAACGCCAAGGAGTTTGTTTTCCCCAACCTCCAGGGCCAGGGGAGCCCGAGTGCCCTATTCCCCGGCGACAGCTCCCTCAGCCTCAGCCCGCTGCAGTACAGCAATGCCTTCGACGTGTTTGCGGCCTACGGAGGTCTCAACGACAAGTCCCTAATGGACGGCTTGAATTTCAGCTTGAACAACATGCAGTATTCGAACCAGCAATTCCAGCCAGTGATGGCCAATTAGTACACAAAGATACTACAGTACTAGTACACAGAAATGACCAGAGATATGTGATATGGGGGGAAAAAAGACTAAACGCACATCAAAAAATACAATAGGAAACAGAATTTCCAGGAAAAATTGAAAGTGACTTGTTGTCAACTGTAAGATTTGTGTACAAGTCCAAGCGCATGAGCCTGAGGGTGAAAGGACTTTGCCCCCTTGAGTTATCTTTTTTTTACGATGAAGCTTGTAGTACAAGATGTCCAAGCTTGGTTACCTTAACTTCGACATGCATCATTATTTCTTTTGCCAACCAAGCACAGAAATTATTTTTTACGTGACTGTTTTAAAGATAAAGAAGAAAACAATACAAGTCATGGCCTCTTTCAGTATTTAAGACATAACTGGACATGCCAATTTTCCAAGGATTGGCATTAATAAGTGGGATTTCCTGGTCTTTTTTCTAATTGTATAATTTAATTTAGTACAGAGTTTGTAAAATATCAGAGTATATATTGTTTCTACGACATGGTACTGCATTTATATCTTTTTACTACTACAGTGATCCGTGATGGCTGCAGCGACTTTATGTTCTTTTTTTAAATTGAAATTGTGAAATGAATCCCTCTAAAAAACATTGACAATTCTAAAGATTGTGTACAGAATATTCCGTAGTGGGATTTAAGAATATTTGCTTTTTTGAAAAACAAGAGTTGTATTTTCTGTTAAGAGTTTAAAGATTTTTGCTATATTATGGACAAAATGTAATCGTATATTAATTTTGTACCTACATTGTGCAATACTTGATAAAACAAACGGTATAACAAAGTATTTGGAGTCAGTGTCTTACATGTTAAGCGGAACTGATCATTTAATAAGTTTGTATTAAAAAGCTTGAAAATTTACACGTCTATCTTCTCATTGGTAGTCTGGTCTTGTTGATTGGACAATGGACATATGTATGAAGGCAATATTATCCAGTTTTCCATATGCCATTGAATTGTAAAGTACACACCTTTATCGTAGCCATAGGAGTCCTAGCCTATCCTTCAGTGCCTAATGTACCTCTGGTCCGCATACTCCTGGTGCACTGGCTCAAGACCTTGCTCTTGACACATGGTTCAAACCTGCAGTGTAACTTGTCATTTGCAAAGACCTCGCATAGTATAAAGTACTGACATGTCAGCATGGTGCTATTGGTAAGACTGCACTGTTATACATCAATATTCTATACATGGTAGTCTTGTAACTAGTGTTACACAAATAGGCATATCGAAGTGTTCTGTAGTCTTATTGCTGGGAATCAGGGTGAACGTTAGTGTTCTGTGCTATTGTCTAGAATTACCAGTGGGGTTTTCCTTGACAACAGAACAGTTTTATACATTTCCATAAACTTTCAAAACATAGCTATGCAAAAAGAGCCAATGAGGGTATTCCCTTTTTACTGGAGATTTGATATACCCTGCACGTGTATTCCATTCCGACTCGCTACGTTATCCTCAGCCTTCTGCTAGGTCTACATACTACGGTGGAGTCAGTCCATGTGCTTCCTGGGCCTATTAGGCATATGGATAGTGGGGTTAAGCCTACTAACTGTCATCCCAGACCTTAGCATGTCACCTCTGTGTCAGTTAGCCTACTGAGAGCTGAGGTGTTTATATTAGTGCACTGTACATGTTAGCCCTACTAGCCAACAGGCCCGTCTTTGAACGCTGCAGCCTGCCAGTTGTTTAGTCAAATAATGTTGTTGAATACGAAGATGGTCCGGTAGGCTAGGTGATATGTTCTGTTTACAGAACCTTCATCCTGAGCATGTGTGTGGTCTCCAGAGTAAATTCAGTCACATTTATTTTTGGGATAACACTTTTATTTCCTACCCTTCATCTATACTGATTTTGTAGTGGATCTACTGAGCATTTTGGGTGCTATAGTATAGCATAACAATAGCCACTTTGTAGAGGCAGTAAAGGCTTCTACACAGTGGCCAGCTGCATGTTATTCTAAATGCTTCTCAATCATTTTTCACCCAGTGTCCTGAGGTGACGGATCATTGGATAACTATGATTGCTGACTTGTGATGACAAAATGAATCGGAAGGAATGAACAGAATGAGAAGGACATTTTAATGGGATTAATGCTGGTCTGAAAAGGAAGTGTATGTTGCTTGTTTGATTCTTCCAAAAGTGATCTATGTTGAGGTCCTGTTGGGACTATTCATGTACTTGGTATCATGGTTTCAACCAGAATGGATCGCCTTTTGTTTCTATTTCTCATGCTGTTGTTGCTGCCACTGCTGCTGATGTTATAATTAAGTAATAAGGCCCGAGGAGGTGTGGTATATAACCAATATGGCTAAGGGCTGTTCTTCTGTACAACACAACGAGGAGTGCCTGGACACAGCCCTTAGCCGTGGTATATTGGCCATATATCACAAACCCTGAGGTGCCTTATTGCTATTATAAACTGGTTAGCAACAGTAAAAATAAATTTTTTGTCACACCTGTGGTATAAGTTCTGGTGTACCACGGCTGTCAGCCAATCAACATTCAGGGCTCGAACCACCCAATTTATAAGTAGAACTAACATGCCGGTGGGTACACAGAGAGCACTTTAACCCTGGTGGCATACCACGATCCTCTGAGGTTAGCCCACCAAGTATCTGTGCACTGTTGTCTGTCAGCTGCACTTGGTAGATTGGCCCTAATAAAGTTCACAGATGGTTTTGGATATATATACAGTACGTGTGTGTGTGTGTGTGCATGCACTTGTACGTGAGCATTTGTGTGCACATGTGCGTGTAATAGAAATATGTGTGTTGGGGATATGTTGGGGACAAGCAGTTCTGGGGATGCCTTTGAGGGATTATCACCCTGCTCTGCTCTCCTGAGCCTCTAACGTCTGGTCTCGCCCCACAGGCTCTATTATCACTGGACGTCATCACCCCCGCTCTGATTCTAGGAGAGCAAGAGAGGGGGGACAAGGAGGGATGGGGAAGATCGGGAGGGAGGAAGAAAAAGTGACTAGGCATCGAGAGAGAGAAAGGGGGTCATAGAGAGAAAGAGAGGAGGTAGAAACAGAGAGAGAGAAAGATGAGGGATAACAACAGAAAGAGAGTGTGAGAGAATGAGAGCTGGCGGCATCCTTGATGTAATCCAGACCAGAGCCGCGGCCGTCAGAAAAACAGGTGGAGCTTTCTGTTGAAACGAGCAGACATGGAGTTACGTAAATGTCAACCATCTCAGCAGACCAGTTAATGGCTTTCCAGTTCCCCAGCTCTAAGTCATGCAGCCTCAATTTCTGGAGCCACATTAAATTAGTTGATTGAGGAATGACAACCCACCAGGGACAGTTCAAAGTATTTTTAATTTACATTTGTTTGAGTTGTCAACGAATGTGAATTCAACATGAAATCAACCAAAAATGTCACCATGTCATTGGATTTAGGTTAAAAGTCGGATTTAAAAAAATGCTAAATACCCTTACATTGATGACTTTTTGCAAATTCAATCAGTTTTCTACTTTTTGCCTTAGCACTACACAGTTGATTCAAATAATAAACTAATCATCAAGCTTATATCAGCTGTGTAGTGCTACTACAAAAACCTACTGCTGCTACTACTACTATCACTACTACCACTACTATGTCTCTTGACACATTGATGAAAATAGTCATGGTCTCTACACCTTCAAGCTGCATACTGGACCCTATCCCAACTAAACTACTGAAAGAGCTGCTTCCTGTGCTTGGCCCTCCTATGTTGAACATAATAAACGTCTCCCTATCCACCGGGTGTGTACCAAACTCACTAAAAGTGGCAGTAATAAAGCCTCTCTAAAAAGCCAAACCGTGACCCAGAAAATATAAAAAACTAATCGACCTTATCGGATCTGCCATTCCTCTCAAACATTTTAGAAAAAGCTGTTGCGCAGCAACTCACTGCCTTCCTGAAAACAAACAATGTATACAAAATGCTTCAGTCTGGTTTTAGACCCCATCATAGCACTGAGACTGCACTCGTGAAGGTGGTAAATGACCTTTTAATGGCGTCAGACCAAGGCTCTGCATCTGTCCTCGTGCTCCTAGACCTTAGTGCTGCTTTTGACATCCTCGATCACCACATTCTTTTGGAGAGATTGGAAACCCAAACTGGTCTTCATGGACAAGTTCTGGCCTGGTTTAGATCTTATCTGTCAGAAAGATATGTTTGTCTCTGTGGATGGTTTGTCCTCTGACAAATCAACTGTAAGTTTCGGTGTTCCTCAATGTTCCGTTTTAGGGCCACTATTGGTGAGGTAAACATAAAGTTTACATTCGCTGCTATGCGGACGATACACAGCTGTAAATTTCGATGAAACATGTTGAAGCCCCAAAACTGCTCTCCCTGGAAGCCTGTGTTTCAGACATAAGGAAGTGAATGGCGGCAAATGTTTTGCTTTTAAACTCGAACAAAACAGAGATGCTAGTTCTAGGTCCAAAGAAACAAAGATATCTTCTGTTGAGTCTGACGATTAATCTTGATGGTTGTACAGTCGTCTCAAATAAAACTGAAGAGCCTCGGCGTTACTCTGGACCCTGATCTCCTTTTTGACGAACATATCAAGATCATTTCCATTTATGCAACATTAAAAAAATCTGAAACTTTCTGTCCAAAAATTATGCAGAAAAGTTAATCCATGCTTTTGTCACTTCTAGATTAGACTACTGCAATGCTCTACTTTCCGGGTACCCAGATAAAGCGCTAAATAAACTTCAGTTAGTGCTAAACACGGCTGCAGGAATCTTCACTAGAACCCCAAAAATGTATAATATTACTCCAGTGCTAGCCTCTCTACACTGGCTTCCTGTTAAGGCTAGGACTGATTTCAAGGTTTTACTGCAAACCAACAAAGCATTACCTGGGCTTGCTCCTACCTACAGTTGAAGTCGGAAGTTTACGTACACTTAGGTTGGAGACATTAAAACTCGTTTTTCAACCACTCCACAAATTTCTTGTTAACAAACTATAGTTTTGGCAGGTTGTTTAGGACATCTACTTTGTGCATGACACAAGTAATATTTCCAACAATTGTTATAATTCACTGTATCACAATTCCAGTGCGTCAGAAGTTTACATACACTTAGTTGACTGTGCCTTTAAACAGCTTGGAAAATTCCAGAAAATGATGTCATGGCTTTAGGAGCTTCTGGTAGGCTAATTTACATAATTTGAGTCAATTGGAGGTGTACCTGAGGATGTATTTCAAGGCCTACCTTCAAACTCAGTGCCTCTTTGCTTGACATCATGGGAAAATTAAAAGAAATCAGCCAAGACCTCAGATAAATTTTTGTAGACTTTCACAAGTCTGGTTCATCCTTGGGTGCAATTTCCAAACGCCTGAAAGTACCACGTTCATCTGTACAAACAATAGTACGCAACTATAAACACCATGGGACCACGCAGCTGTTATACCGCTCAGGAAGGAGACGCACTCTGTCTCCTAGAGATGAACGTACTTTGGGGTGAAAAGTGCAAATCAATCCCAGAACATCAGCACAGGATGTTGTGAAGATGCTGGAGGTAACGTGTACAAAAGTATCTATATCCACAGTCAAACAAGTCCTATATCGACATAACCTGAAAGGCTGCTCAGCAAGGAAGAAGCCACTGGTCCAAAACCGCCATAAAAAAGCCAGACTACGGTTTGCAACTCCACATGGTGACAAGGATCTTACTTTTTGGAGAATTATCCTCTGGTCTGATGAAACAAAAATAGAACTGTTTGGCCATAATTTACATTTACATTTAAGTCATTTAGCAGACGCTCTTATCCAGAGCGACTTACAAATTGGTGCATTCACCTTATGATATCAGTGTAGGCCTTTGTTATGACCTTTGTTATGTTTGGAGGAAAAAGGGGAGTATTGCAAGCCGAAGAACACCATCCCAACCATGAAGCATGGGGGTGGCAGTGTTGTGGGGGTGCTTTGCTGCAGGAGGGACTGGTGCACTTCACAAAATAGATGGCATCATGAGGCAGAAAAATTATGTTGCTTCAATATATCCACATCTCAAGACATCAGTCAGGAAGTTAAATCTTGGTCGCAAATGGGTCTTACAAATGGACAATGACCCCAAGCATTCTTCCAAAGTTGTGGCAAAATGGTTTAAGGACAACAAAGTCAAGGTATTGGAGTGGCCAACACAAAGCCATGACCTCAATCACATAGAACATTTGTGGGCAGAACTGAAAAAGCATGTGCGAGTAAGGAGGCCTACAAACCTGACTGAGTTACACCAGCTCTGTCAGGAGGAATGGGCCAAAATTCACCTAACTTATTGTGGGAAGCTTGTGGAAGGCTACCCGAAACGTTTGACCAAAGTTAAACAATTTAAAGGCAATGCTACCATATACCAATTGAGTGTATGTAAACTTCTGACCCACTGGGAATGTGATGGTTCCTCTGGTTCCTCTCTAGGTTTCTTCCTAGGTTCTGGCCTTTCTAGGGAGTATTCCTAGCCACCGTGCTTCTACACCTGCATTGCTTGCTGTTTGGGCTTTTAGGCTGGGGTTCTGTACAGCACTTTGAGATATCAGCTGATGTAAGAAGGGCTTTATAAATAAATTTGATTTGATTTGATATGATTTTGAAATTTGATTTGATGAAAGAAATAAAAGCTGAAATAAATAATTCACTCTACTATTTTTCTGACATTTCACATTCTTAAAATAAAGTGGTGATCCTAACTGACCTAAGACAGAGAATTTTTACTAGGATTAAATGTCAGGAATTGTGAAAAAAATGACTTTAAATGTATTTGCCTAAGGTGTATGTAAACCTCCGTCTTCAACTGTATCTCTCCGATTTGGTCCTGCCGTGCATACCTACGCTCACGCTATGGTAACAAGATGCAGGCCTCCTTATTGTCCCTAGAATTTCCAAGCAAACAGCTGGAGGCAGGGCTTTCTCCTATTGAGTTCAATTTTTATGGAATAGTCTGCCTATCCATGTGAGAGACGCAAACTCGGTCTCGACCTTTAAGTCTTTATTGAAGACTAATCTCTTCAGTAGGTCCTATGATTGAGTGTAGTCTGTCCCAGAGGTGTGTAGGTGAACTGCCCTTGCTGTCACTGCCGGCCAGTTCCCATCTCTCCACTGTGATTCTCTGCCTCTAACCCTATTACGGGGGCTGAGTCACTGGCTTACTGGTGCTCTTCCATGCCGTCCCTAGGAGGGGTGCGTCACTTGAGTGGGTTGAGTCACTGACGTAATCTTCCTGTCAGGGTTGGCGTCCCCCTCGGGTTCGTGCCGTGGGGGAGATCTTCGTGGGCTATACTCAGCCTTGTCTCAGGGTATTAAGTTGGTGGTTTGAAGATATCCCTCTTGTGGTGTGGGGGCTGTGCTTTGGCAAAGTGGGTGGGGTTGTATCCTGCCTGGTTGGCCCTGTCCCTGGGTATCGTCGTACGGGGCCACAGTGTCTCCCGGCCCCTCCTGTCTCAGCCTCCAGTATTTATGCTGCAATAGTTTATGTGTCGGGAGACTAGGGTCAGTCTGTTATATCTGGAGCATTTCTCCTGTCTTATCCTGTGTCCTTTGTGAATTTAAGTATGCTCCTTCTAATTCTCTCTCTCTCTCTCTCTCCTCCCGGAGGACCTGAGCCCTGGGACCATGCCTCAGGACTACCTGGCCTGCTGTCCCTAGTCCACCTGGTCGTGCTGCTGCTCCAGTTTCAACTGTTCTGCCTGAGGCTATGGAACCCTGACCTGTTCACCGGACGTGCTACCTTATCCCGGACCTGCTGTTTTCGACTCTCTCTCTACCGCACCTGCTGTCTTTAACTCTGAATGCTCGGCTATGAAAAGCCAACTGACATTTACTCCTGAGGTGCTGACCTGTTGCACCCTCTACAACCACTGTGATTATTATTATTTGACCCTGCTGATCATCTATGAACATTTGAACATCTTGGCCATGTACTGTCATAATCTCCACCTGGCACAGCCAGAAGAGGACTGGCCACCCCTCAGAGCCTGGTTCCTCTCTAGGTTTCTTCCTAGGTTCCTGCCTTTCATGGGAGTTTTTCCTAGCCACCGGTGCTTCTACACCTGCATTGCTTGCTGTTTGGGATTTTAGACTGGGTTTCTGTATAGCACTTTGTGACATTGGCTGATATAAAAGGGCTTTATAAATACATTTGATTGATTCATACTACTACTACTGCTGCTGCTACTACTGCTACTGCTACTGCTACTGCTACTGCTACTACTACTGCTACTGCTACTACTACTGCTACTGCTACTACTACTACTACTACTACTCCCCTCACAAAGAAATGCTTCCATTGTTCAGAATGAGAAGTATGTGTGAGGGGTGCATACATGGTAGTGTATTTTGTAAACAGACTGTGTAATGAATCATTGCTGTCCCATTTAGTTGACTCCAGCATAAGATATATGATTAAAGGGAGGACAGGCAGGTATCACAGCTATTTACTCTGTCACACACACCCATTTGGAACACACCATCTCAGGATACCAACATTACACAAGGAAATGTCTCCACCTGAGCCATGTCAAACAGACCATAGCCAAATATTGTCTAGAAAGCCTTGAGAGGAGCAGTCTCTCAACTCTGCTATAATAGCTACCTGGGCTATGATATACTGTGTTTGAGTGTTTTGGTGAGCTTCGCCTGCTCTTGTGAAACCTTGTGTAAAGCATCTATGATAATGTTTAATTGTGCAAAGCATAGATGATAACATATGTAGACAGTTTTTCATTAACTCAAATACACACGCGTACACATGCTTTCACATGCACCTGCACGCTGACACACACACACGTTACACGCAAACACACATTACACACACACGCACAACCATCCTATTTAAAGGTACAGTACATGGGAGTGGTCAGGTTTGTTGTATACATACAGTATATCTCTGGCAGACACTCACCCGTCCATCACCTTAAGCTGCAGTTGCTCTTATCTGCAGTTGCGTTAACCACTAACCAAGAACAAGTACACCCCTCCCTCCTCCCTCCGTCCCCCCCATAGCCTTTCAGGACGACCAACTCCTCGGTTCCAGCGGAGCATATCAGACCACTCTGACTTGCGTGCCTGGAGGCCCCCAGGACACTCCCACACCTTGCTGGGTCCTGATACCAAAGAGGAGTATCTCAATAGGTTAAAATGGCGTCCTCTCCTCGTCTCTTTTCCTCATTTGAACTCAATGTGCAGTGTAAATTAGGGAGAGGACACTATTGAGCTGTACCCGCATGTCAGACTGCAAACACTGCAGCCTGGCCAGTTTACCTCAGTCCTCAAGGGCCTTTGCACTACAGATTCCAGAATTTCTTAGATTGCATCTGCGACCCTGAATTCTCACAGTAGGAACTAAACATGTTGTGTCCCAGAGAAATGAATCAGATTACACATGTCACAGGGACGTTAATCAGAGCTGTGCAATCTGCCGATCTGAGGCAGGGAGAGAGGGGGACACCTGCGATTCATCACTCTGTATGTGTGTGTGTGTGTGTGTGTGTGTGTGTGTGTGTGTGTGTGTGTGTGTGTGTGTGTGTGTGTGTGTGTGTGTGTGTGTGTGTGTGTGTGTGTGTGTGTGTGTGTGTGTGTGTGTGTGTGTGCGCATGGGTGTTAGTGTATATGTGTGTGTACGGGTGTTAGTGAACGTGTCTGTGTATATGTGTGCGTGTACCGGTGTTAGTGAATGTGTCTGTGTACGGGTGTTAGTGAACGTGTCTGTGTATATGTGTGCGTGTACCGGTGTTAGTGAATGTGTCCGTGTACGGGTGTTAGTGAATGTCTATGTGTATGTGTGTGTCTGTACCGGTGTTAGTGAATGTGTCTGTGTACGGGTGTTAGTGAATGTCTCTGTGTATGTGTGTGTCTGTACCGGTGTTAGTGAATGTGTGTCTGTGTATGTGTGTGTCTGTACGGGTGTTAGTGAATGTGTCTCTGTGTATGTGTGTGTCTGTACCGGTGTTAGTGAATGTGTCTGCTTGCTATTCTTCACTTCCTAATACTAGAGTGAGTAACATAGCAACAGAATGGTGTGTTGTGTGTGTATGAAGGGTAGAGGCTCTGTCCTTGGAGGAAGATGATTTGTAGCAGGCTGATTATGGGGAGATGTCAGGGCACGCACACACACGCACGCATGCACGCACGCACGCACGCGCACACACACACACACACACACACACACACACACACACACACACACACACACACACACACACACACACACACACACACACACACACACACACACAGAGGAATGTTTTATTCGCTGCTTTCCACATGAGCCTCAGGTGTGTGTGTTGGGTAACATGACTCAGATATGGATTAGAAAAAAGGAAGTTGGACTAGTTGTACTCTAACCCCCCTATGTCTTAGCAGTAGCCACAGTACAGTGATATTTAGTCAACAGAGCTGACACACACACAGATATGGATTAGAAAGAAGGAAGTCCGACTACGTGCAGATAGAGGCTGCACTGTAAGAGCCAGTCACTCTTGAATAGCTTGATCTTCTCTTCGCCTGTCTGACATCATTGATATATGGGCCTAAAGAAACAAAAGCAGTGATACAAATATAACAGAGAGACTCAACCTTGGTAACGTCACAAAGAACTACAGATGTATTTGATTATCTAAGCAGACTGCATTCCATTCATTTGCGTCTTGCACCAATGCATTACTCATCAGAGAATTTTTTTTGGGGCTGTATTTAATATTTTAATCATATCATGTTAAATGTCATTCAATAATATTGTATTCATAACACTTTTTTTCTAATACATTAACAGCAGTGAGGTAGTGGTAAAGAAATATATGGGTAAACTGATCGCAGGTCAGTGACAATAACAATATCTATTCTTTCAATACGTTTTTCCACTAAAGGTGGGTAAACTGATGGGTAAAAAATAGTGGGTAAACTGTTTAGTTGCGTTTACACTCTACCACACCACTGATTAACAAGCCACACCAGGCCTAAACCCCTGAAGAACAAGCCAAGAGGACAGTGGGATAGATACAGTATAACCTTGGAGTGGGAAGCCTACCAGAGTAGCCTTATTGTTTAACTGCCTGGTGATCTAGCATCTAGTTGAAATACCTGTGAGTGATGGAGACCTCCCCAGAGCCACAGTAAACCTGTTAGGGCATCCCTTGTCAGGACCGGAGGGGAACAACCAGCCACACAACAGCTGGAACTGGAGCTCTCCTCTCTGACTCAGGACAATGGAATCCCAGCCATTCCAGTATAACATAAAACATTCCAGTATAGCAGGCACACACACAGGATCACACACAAGATCCCACACACAGGATCACACACAAGATCACACACACAAGATCACACACACAGGATCACACACAGGATCACACAGACAGGATCACACACAAGATCACACACACAGGATCACACACAAGATCACACACAGGATCACACACAAGATCACACACACAGGATCACACACAGGATCACACACAATATCACACACACAGGATCACACACAAGATCACACACACAGGATCACACACAGGATCACACACAAGATCACACACAGGATCACACACAAGATCACAAACACAGGATCACACACAGGATCACACACAAGATCACACACAGGATCACACACACATTCCTCCCGCATCACTCTTTCTCTCTCTCTATTTGACATTTTGGCTATTGTGTTAACCCCTCGTCTCCCATCATAGCTACTGTTCATACAGTTGAAGTTGGAAGTTTACATACACCTTAGCCAAATACATTTAAACTCAGTTTTTCACAATTCCCGGTAAAAATTCCCTGTCTTAGGTCAGTTAGTATCACCAATTCATTTTAAGAATGTGAAACGTCAGAATAATAGTAGAGAGAATGATTTATTTCAGGTTTTATTTCTTTCATCACATTCCCAGTGGGTCAGAAGTTTACATACACTCAATTAGTATTTAGAAGCAGTGCCTTTAAATTGTTTAAGTTGGGTCCAAAATTTTGGGTAGCCTTCAACAAGCTTCCCACAATAAGTTGGGTGAATTTTGGCCCATTCCTCCTGACAGAGCTGGTGTAACTGAGTCAGGTTTGTAGGCCTCCTTGCTCGCCAACGCTTTTTCAGTTCTGCCCACAAATTCTTTGTGATTGAGGTCATGTTTTTGTGATGGCCATTCCAATACCTTGACTTTGTTGTCCTTAAGCCCTTTTGCCACAACTTTGGAAGTATGCTTGGGGTCATTGTCCATTTGGAAGACACATTTGCAACCAAGCTTTAAATTCCTGACTGATGTCTTGAGATGTTGTTTCAATATATCCACATAATTTTCCTACCTCATGATGCCATCTATTTTGTGAAGTGCACCAGTCCCTCCTGCAGCAAAGCACCCCCACAACATGATGCTGCCACCCCCGTGCTTCATGGTTGGGATGGTGTTCATCGGCTTGCAAGCTTTCCCCTTTTACCTCCAAACATAACAATGGTCATTATGACCAAACAGTTCTATTTTTGTTTCATCAGACGAGAGGACATTTCTCCAAAAAGTACGATCTTTGTCTCCATGTGCAGTTGCAAACCGTAGTCTGGCTTTTTTTATGGCGGTTTTGGAGCAGTGGCTTCTTCCTTGCTGAGCGGCCTTTCAGGTTATGTCGATGTAGGACTTGTTTGACTGTGGATATAGATACTTTTGTACCTGTTTCCTCCAGCATCTTCACAAGGTCCATTGGTGTTGTTCTTGGATTGATTTGCACTTTTGCACCAAAGTAAGTTCATCTATAGGAGACAGAACGTATCTACTTCCTGAGTGGTATGACGGCTGCGTGGTCCCATGGTGTTTATAGTTGCGTCCTATTGTTTGTACACATGAACGTGGTACCTTCAGGCGTTTGGAAATTGCTCCCAAGGAGGAACCAGACTTGTGGAGGTCTACATTTTTTTTCTGAGGTCTTGGCTGATTTCTTTTGATTTTACCCTGATGTAAAGCAAAGAGGCACTGAGTTTGAAGGTAGGCCTTGAAATACATCCACAGGTACACCTCAAATTGACTCAAACAATGTCAATTATCCTACGAGAAGTTTCTAAAGCCATGACATCATTTTCTGGAATTTTCCAAGCTGTTTAACCGTACAGTCAACTTAGTGTATGTAAACTTCTGACCCACTGGAATTGTGATACAGTGAATTATAAGTGAAATAATCTGTCTGTAAACAATTGTTGGAAAAATGACTTGTGATGTCCTAATCGACTTGCCAAAACTATCGTTTGTTTACAAGAAATTCATGGAGTGGTTAAAAAACGTATTTTAATGACTCCAACCTAAGTGTATGTAAACTTCCGACTTCAACTGGACATTCAAGTCAGATGAAACTACACAAACGCTTTAAACCAAAAGTGAACTTACATCAACTTGTTGAAAAGCAGAGAGGCTATGAGAGGGAGGATTCTCATTCATACAGAATATTCACAACGTAGCCTCTCTGACAGCTGACCTTTAAAATGTTGATATAACCAAACCCAACACAGGTGACAGCATGCAAATCCCAGATCCTGTCAAAGTCTGACAGCATTTTCATGAATTACCATGAAGCAAGTATGTAAATGTGCATATCCACGCATCATTAAGCATGTTGGTTGGTTCTTAAAACACTTTCATTCTAGGACTGGTTTGGTTACCAATGTTTATCAGCTATTCTTTTGGAATTGAATGTCAATGCCTTTTCCACCCTAATATTGGGTTGTCATTCCCCAGACAGTGTAGTTGAAGACAACATTTGTCATTCTTGCATGTAAAGTAGAATATCAGAATGTTATTGTCTAGGATAGTTGTTGCCAGTATGGATGATAGTTTGCTGAACTACATACTGTATGGATGATAGTTTGCTGAACTACATACTGTATGGATGATAGTTTGCTGAACTACATAATGTATGGTTGATAGTTTGCTGAACTACATACTGTATGGATGATAGTTTGCTGAACTACATACTGTATGGTTGATAGTTTGCTGAACTACATAATGTATGGAGGATAGTTTGCTGAACTACATACTGTATGGATGATAGTTTGCTGAACTACATACTGTATGGTTGACACTCCCTTTATAGTGCACTACTTCTGACCAGAGGTGGCTCTGGTTATTTTATATATATTTTATTTTATTTTTTATTTTATTTTAAGGGTTAATAGTAGTACAGTATATAGCTCTGGTTAATAGTAGTACAGTATATAGCTCTGGTTAATAGTAGTACAGTAGATAGCTCTAGTTAATAGTAGTACTGAATATAGCTCTGGTTAATAGTAGTACTGTATATAGCTCTGGTTAATAGTAGTACAGTATATAGCTCTGGTTAATAGTAGTACAGTATATAGCTCTGGTTAATAGTAGTACAGTATATAGCTCTGGTTAATAGTAGTACAGTATATAGCTCTGGTTAATAGTAGTACAGTATATAGCTCTGGTTAATAGTAGTACTGTATATAGCTCTGGTTAATAGTAGTACTGTATATAGCTCTGGTTAATAGTAGTACAGTATATAGCTCTGGTTAATAGTAGTACTGTATATAGCTCTGGTTAATAGTAGTACAGTAGATAGCTCTGGTTAATAGTAGTACAGTATATAGCTCTGATTAATAGTAGTACAGTAGATAGCTCTGGTTAATAGTAGTACAGTATATAGCTCTGGTTAATAGTAGTACTGTATATAGCTCTGGTTAATAGTAGTACTGTATATAGCTCTGGTTAATAGTAGTATAGTTAATAGTAGTACTGTATATAGCTCTGGTTAATAGTAGTATAGTATATAGCTCTGGTTAATAGTAGTACTGTATATAGCTCTGATTAATAGTAGTATAGTATATAGCTCTGGTTAATAGTAGTACAGTATATAGCTCTGATTAATAGTAGTACAGTAGATAGCTCTGGTTAATAGTAGTACAGTATATAGCTCTGGTTAATAGTAGTACTGTATATAGCTCTGATTAATAGTAGTACTGTATATAGCTCTGGTTAATAGTAGTACAGTATATAGCTCTGATTAATAGTAGTACAGTAGATAGCTCTGGTTAATAGTAGTACAGTATATAGCTCTGGTTAATAGTAGTACTGTATATAGCTCTGGTTAATAGTAGTACAGTATATAGCTCTGGTTAATAGTAGTACTGTATATAGCTCTGGTTAATAGCTCTGTGCTGTGTTCTCCATGGGCCAAACACTGTTGTTTACTCAGTGGGAAGGCTCTCTGGGCCCATGCCCACACCAGGGGGATGTTTTCCCCAAACAGAGGGTAAAGGAGGGCCCATCCCCTGGTCCTCCCCTGGTCCCCTCCACCACAGGGCCCTGATGAATGTGGAGGGGACATGTGAACGTACAGTACTGCCCTGTGTTATACAGTGCTGGCCCCATGAATGCAGACGTGGTTGTTATGGTCCAGATTCCTCTACTGACCCTATACTCATAAAATGGTAATTTAGCACATACTTTGGTCCGATAAGGTAAAAATCATAAAAACCATTATGGGATCAAACCCACATCTGTGGTACAGGTTATATCCGTCAATCCAAAGAACATGAACAAAATCCCCATCAACATCCGTCAGTTTAAGATAGAGGTATCTGTTTTGCATTGGATGCGTCTCAATCCACCATATCCACCGATGTTGCACTTTTGCATCTGTGGTGAAAGGTGACAGAGCTAGAGCGCTGTTTGACAGACCATGAGACATCCCATCTGTGGTGAAAGGTGACAGAGCTAGAGTGCTGTTTGTCAGACCATGAGACATCCCATCTGTGGTGAAAGGTGACAGAGCTAGAGCGCTGTTTGTCAGACCATGAGACCTCCCATCTGTGGTGAAAGGTGACAGAGCTAGAGTGCTGTTTGTCAGACCATGAGACGTCCCATCTGTGGTGAAAGGTGACAGAGCTAGATCGGTGTTTGTCAGACCATGAAACATCCCATCTGTGGTGAAAGGTGACAGAGCTAGAGCGGTGTTTGCCAGACCATGAAACATCCCATCTGTGGTGAAAGGTGTCAGAGAGGTGTTTATCAGACCATGAGACGTCCCATCTGTGGTGAAAGGTGACAGAGCTAGAGCGGTGTTTGTCAGACCATGAAACATCCCATCTGTGGTGAAAGGTGACAGAGCTAGAGCGGTGTTTGTCAGACCATGAGACGTCCCATCTGTGGTGAAAGGTGACAGAGCTAGAGCGCTGTTTGTCAGACCATGAGACGTCCCATCTGTGGTGAAAGGTGACAGAGCTAGAGCGGTGTTTGTCAGACCATGAGACATCCCATCTGTGGTGAAAGGTGACAGAGCTAGAGCGCTGTTTGTCAGACCATGAGACATCCCATCTGTGGTGAAAGGTGACAGAGCTAGAGCGGTGTTTGTCAGACCATGAGACACCCCATCTGTGGTGAAAGGTGACAGAGCTAGACCGGTGTTTGTCAGACCATGAGACATCCCATCTGTGGTGAAAGGTGACAGAGCTAGAGCGCTGTTTATCAGACCATGAGACGTCCCATCTGTGGTGAAAGGTGACAGAGCTAGACCGGTGTTTGTCAGACCATGAGACTTCCCATCTGTGGTGAAAGGTGACAGAGCTAGAGCGCTGTTTATCAGACCATGAGACGTCCCATCTGTGGTGAAAGGTGACAGAGCTAGAGCGCTGTTTGTCAGACCATGAGACATCCCATCTGTGGTGAAAGGTGACAGAGCTAGACCGGTGTTTGTCAGACCATGAGACATCCCATCTGTGGTGAAAGGTGACAGAGCTAGACCGGTGTTTGTCAGACCATGAGACGTCCCGAAAATAGGTCCTTTCATGAAAACGTCTGTAGCGTCTGAACGGTTTGACTTACAAAATATTATGACCGCTCTAAGGGTAGACTCTCACGAAAGCAATGGTGGTCTTTGTTTTGCTCCACGAGTGATACGGGACTAGTCTGAAGGCAACCGGTACCGGTTTTAAAAAATGAATGGAAGTATGAAGGTTGTTTTGAGCCTTCCCCAAAAAGGGGTTAAATATGTGTAAAAAACGATATATATACATATTTCCTGAGCTTTCTTATCTCCTAGATATAGGACAAACACTTCAAAAACTTGTTTCATAAGGTTTCTTTTTTTACTGTCTTTTTTACCATTTATGAATGTGTTATTCAATGTGTTTATTGGGCTTATAAAGGCCAAATGCAATATTTATTCAAACATTTTTATGTATTTTTTTTATACCTAAATGGTCCTAAAATTCTAAATCAAATAGCTAAGTGATCCATAGTATGACCATCTTAAAACAGTTTCATATGTCAGCTTAGAACCATGTGGAAATAATGTCTCAACACCTTTTTCCAGGGGAGAAGTTTGTGAATTGCCTGGAAGGGCTGTGGAACAGTGGAAATCCATTGATCATTCAGATAGAACAGTTAACAGGCATTACCCTGAGATCAGTGGAGGCTGGTGACTTGAACATTTGAGGAGGATGGGAGACCCACGGTATAGGCGCGGAGCGCACAGAGACGACAAAGTGTATTTCAAAAATCGTCAAAGACTAATTAACCTAATTAACCTAAAGCATTTAATAAAGACATTTATAGTACAATATTATGGGGAAAGGAATGAGAGTTTTACTTACACCGTGTTGGAAAGGGATCACAGCAGTGATTGGATGAGGGTATGAGGCATGAGTTGAGGTGTTCAGAGGCTTGACCAGTGCAGGACATGATTTTACTGGAAAGACAAAAAACTATAAGACAACAAACTACACAGTTAGACAAGTGTTAAGAATGAGTTAGTCCAAGTAAGGAGTAAAATCATTGATGTGTAATAATGTGATTGTGTAACTGATTGACTCTACATACAGTAATGAGAGAAAATTGACTGGTCTACTCACAGTGCTTGGAGGGGAAACATTCAATGTGCCAGTGGATGAGAGGCTTCAGTTCATGTCAGAAGAGAGTAGACAATGGTAGTGGAGTTGAGTAGACATCACGTCTTAATCAGGGAACAGGAGGGGACTGTAAATACAAATAGCAGATACATTCCATTACAGCTGCGCCATCGTAGGTTTGGACAACGAGTTTCTCTCAGACATCTCAGGCATCTCAGTAAAGTCAAACAGACTGCGGCGCATCTCGCCCACTTGACAGATTAAAGTAGCCCAACACACGTTCCTGAATAAAGCCCTGATCATCCACATACCTGACGATAACTGACAACTGCAAGCAGACTGGTGCAGGTACCAGAGGGGTGGGGCAGTTTCTAACAGTTGATCAGACTGACAAATCATCTCGCTTTCATCCCATGCAGCATGTCAGATATTTAGCTGTAGCCTAGGCTGCTGCAACATTTATGTCATGAGTTTCTGCTTGTGTCTGTCCGGAGTGATTATGTGTTATCATCTTTGCTAAATAAATCCTGGAGGAAAGTGGAAAGCCTATCTGAGCGCACGCGAATAACTGCGCAGCCTCAACCTCTCTCTTTAATAGAACTTTAATTGGATGAGGCGATGGAAGCTATCAAATCGTTCGGACATTTTTTCAACATCCCAGAAGAGACAGTCGAAGGTTCCATATGTTCAGCAAGTAAAGCATCATAACGTGATATTACCTCTGCAAGCTCCTTGTAGTTGCCCTTGTTAACGGAGCTTTCCCTCTCGTCGTGTCCTCCTAAAAGCAAAATCTTGCATGCCATGCTTTTGTTTTTTGTTTAGCTGAACGATCTATGTTGTTCAGGTCACTGCACCCACCTTTTGACCAACGCTCAGACTTTCCAAAAAGCAGGTAAGGCCAGCAATACAGGCGGCCTGATGAAACCAGTTATACTTTTGATTCAAGTTAGTATTGAACGCCCTCACCTTTTCATCCGTCTTCATGAAACTGCTCTCAGGCAGACGTCAACCCTCGCTTTTAATTCGCACCTTTTCCGTGTACCCCAGAGAATGAAAGGGGTTACTCAACAAAAAGTCCACAACATTTTAGGCAGCTTTGGACATTCTGGCGGAGAAAACTGCACACTTTTGCTGGTAGCTAGCTAGCTACTGAAGTTAGCAATGCAAATTTAAATGACTTGCACTAACTGAACACAAAAATAAAGTTCTAAAACCAAGAAAACAATTTATAATATACCTCCTAAATCTCCTGTAATTTGAAAAAACGAATTTGAATTGAACAATATCCAAAAGATGCTCAACTATACCTCTTCAGTCATAATCTCTATCCAACAATGTCACCAAGCCTCTGAACACATAGAACCCCCATAATGTTCTGTG
Source organism: Salvelinus fontinalis (assembly GCF_029448725.1). Lineage (NCBI taxonomy): Eukaryota > Metazoa > Chordata > Actinopteri > Salmoniformes > Salmonidae > Salvelinus > Salvelinus fontinalis. The sequence goes on along the minus strand of NC_074666.1, from coordinate 70,285,052 downwards.
GCACAATCCCAAAACATATCTCCAGGTTCATTCTCTGATGCTAATTCTATGTTTGGATGGACAACATGTCAGTTCATACTGCAAAAGCTTTGATTGTTTGAAGTACTTCCTCTGGAAGTGGTCATAATTACCATGTATGTCTATGGAAGGGTGTGAGGCCTAAGAACCTCCTAGGTTTTGTATTGAAGTCAATGTAGTCAGAGGAGGACGGAATCTAGCTGTCCTCCGGCTACACCATGGTGTAGACAGTGCTGTTGAAGTACCTGTAGACCTTCATTGCGATAGAGTGTATTTTAATCAATTATCTGGTGACATATGAATATATTTAGTATAGTTTTATCTAAAAAGGATAACTTTTTTAATGTTTCACTATTTTTCTTTTTATGAAATTTCACTGAGGGGGATGGTCCTCCCTGTAACGGCATTCCTCCTCCTCTTCTGACGAGGAGAAACGAGAAGGGTAAGTGTGGTAAGAGTCCATAATGTTTATTTAAAGACATAAACTGAACACTACAAAATACAAAACAATAAACGTGAAACGAACAAAACCGAAACAGTACCGTGTGGCAACAAACACTCACACGGAAACAAACACCCACAAACCAAAAGTGAAACCCGGGCTACCTAAGTATGATTCTCAATCAGGGACAACGATTGACAGCTGCCTCTGATTGAGAACCATACCAGGCCGAACTCAAAACCCCAACATAGAAAAACACACATAGACTACCCACCCCAACTCACGCCCTGACCATACTAAATAAAGACAAAACAAAGGAAATAAAGGTCAGAACGTGACACTCCCCTTTCTCCTCTGAGGAGCCTCCACTGCCTGGGATTGTGGTGAATAACTCCCTGATATCAACCAATCAGCATCCAGGATCCAAACAACTGCTTTTATCAATTTGAGTATGGCATACAGAAGGTATCCTTTAGTACTGTCTGGTGCAGTAGAACAGTGGGGTTTTTGCTCTACAATAAAATCTCACCTTTAGTGGGCTCCATTTTGAGCTGGTGACAAATCAAAAGTTTGTTACTAGTAAAATAAATGACGGTACTGTTTTATAATATATCAATTTCACTGGTGATTTAAATGTACGTGCGTCATAATTACGAGGTTATTATAACAAATAGGTGTTTGACAAGTGAGAAGGCCCAACACGCTCTCAGACTACACTAGCTTGGCTGAACCAGCCTGAATGTGGCGATCACTGGTGTGTGTAGCGTTCAGGCTGGTTTTACCAGGCTATCTCCACTCCCTCCTTGCTCCTAGCATTCAGTCTGGTTTTACCAGGCTATCCCCACTCCCTCCTAGCTCCTAGCGTTCAGTCTGGTTTTACCAGGCTATCCCCACTCCCTCCTAGTGTTCAG
>NC_074666.1:70276181-70278681 GCF_029448725.1 Salvelinus fontinalis | reverse complement strand
TAGCCGCAGGCAGAACAGTTGAAACTGGAGCAGCAGCACGGCCAGGTGGACTGGGGACAGCAAGGAGTCATCATGCCAGGTCGTCCTGAGGCATGGTCCTAGGGCTCAGGTCCTCCGAGAGAGAGAAAGAAAGAGAGAAAGAGAGAATTAGAGAGAGCATACTTATATTCACACAGGACACCGGATAAGACAGGAGAAGTACTCCAGATATATGTAACGGCTATCGTCATATTCTTCCTCCTCCTCGGACGAGGAGAGGCGAGACGGATCGGGAATATGATTTATTATAACGAAACTGAAACTGACTTACAAAACAAATAAACGAAGTGCATAAACCGATACAGTACCGTGTGGTGCAACAAACACAGACACGGAAACAAACACCCACAAACCACACGTGAAACCCCGGCTGCCTAAGTATGATTCTCAATCAGGGACAACGATTGACAGCTGCCTCTGATTGAGAATCATACCCGGCCGAACACAAACCTGCCAACATGGAAAATCAAACATAGACCAACCCACCCAACTCACGCCCTGACCAACTAAATAAATACAAGAAAAAGGAAAACAGGTCAGGAACGTGACAATATAACAAACTGACCCTAGCCCCCCGACACATAAACTACTGCAGCATAAATACTGGAGGATGAGACAGGAGGGGTCAGGAGGGGTCAGAAGACACTAATCCCACCACAGTGTCCGATTTCAAAAAGGCTTTACGACGAAAGCACACCATCTGATTATGTTAGGTCAGTACCTAGTCACAGAAAAACACAGCCATTTTTCCAGCCAAAGAGAGGAGTCACAAAAAGCAGAAAGAGAGATAAAATTCATCACTAACCTTTGATGATCTTTATCAGATGACACTCATAGGACCTTATGTTACACAATACATGTATGTTTTGTTCGATAAAGTTCATATTTATATCCAAAAATCTTAGTTTACATTGGCGCGTTATGTTTAGTAATGTTTTGCCTCCAAAAAATCCGGTGATTTTGCAGAGAGCCACATCAATTTACAGAAATACTCATCATAAATGTTGGTGACAATACAAGTGTTATGCATGGAAGTTTAGATAAACTTTTCCTTAATGCAACCTCTGTGTCAGATTTCAAAAAAACTTTACGGAAAAAGCACACCATGAAATAATTTGAGTACGGCCCTCAGACACAAAAACAAGCCATACAGGTACCCGCCATGTTGTGGAGTCAACAGAAGTCAGAAATAGCATTATAAATATTCACTTACCTTTGATAATCTTCATCAGAATGCACTCCCAGGAATCCCAGTTCAACAATAAATGTTTGTTTTGTTCAATAAAGTCCATAATTTATGTCCAAATACCTCCTTTTTGTTCGCAGGTTTAGTTCAAAAATCCAAATTCACGACGCGCAGGCACACTTAGTCCAGACGAAAGTCAAATAATTCCATTACAGTTTGTAGAAACATGTCAAACGATGTATAGTATCAATTCTTAGGATGTTTTTAACATATATCTTCAATAATGTTTCAACCGGAGAATTCCTTTTTCTTTAGAAAGGAGAAGGAACGCAGCTATCTCTCACGGGGGCGCGCCTTAGTGAGCTCATGGCACTCTGCCAGACACCTGGTTGAAACAGCTCTCACTCCCTCATCCTTCACAGTATAAGCCTGAAACAAGGTTCTAAAGACTGTTGACATCTAGTGGAAGCCTTAGGAAGTGCAATATGACCTCATAGACACTGTATATTCGATAGGCAATAACTTGAAAAACTACAAACCTCAGATTTCCAACTTCCTGGTTGGATTTTTTCTCAGGTTTTTGCCTGCCATATGAGTTCTGTTATACTCACAGACATCATTCAAACAGTTTTAGAAACGTCAGAGTGTTTTCTATCCAAATGTACTAATAATATGCATATCTTAGCTTCTGGGCCTTAGTAGCAGGCAGTTTACTCTGGGCACCTTATTCATCCAAGCTACTCAATACTGCCCCCAGCCATAAGAAGAACCAACAATGCAGAGTTTAAAAAAAAGTAAGAAATACAATAAAATAACAATAACGAGACTATATACAAGGGGTACCGGTACCGAGTCAATGTGCAAGGGTACATGTTAGTCGAGGTAATTGAGGAAAAATGTACATGTAGGTAGGGGTAAAGTGACTATGCATAGATAATAAACAGAGAGTAGCAGCAGCGTATGTGAAGAGTGTGAAGGAATGTGAATGTGTGTGTGTGTGTGTGTGTGTGTGTGTGTGTGTGTGTGTGTGTGTGTGTGTGTGTGTGTGTGTGTGCGCGTGCGCGTGCGCGTGCGCGTGCGTGTGTGTGTGTGTTGGAGTGTCAGTGTAGAACATTGAAGAGAAGCAATTGTGATTGGTAAAAAAAATGTCGGTGTCTTTCGCACACACACACACACACACGTGCGCGCATGCACGCACGCACACACCCACACACACACATGTCGATTAAGGAAGCCCCCAGGCCTCTCTGATTCGGTTGAATGTATTCAGTTGTA